>NW_005187645.1:671552-694433 GCF_000239375.1 Pundamilia nyererei | reverse complement strand
TGGTGCAAATTACTGACCTCTGTCATCATTTTAAGTGGGGGAACTTGCACAATCGGTGGCTGACTAAATACTTTTTTGCCCCACTGTACATGCCTGTCTGTGCTCTCAAATCCTGTGTGTGCTAGACAGCTGTCTGTCTCTTTGTTTATCAACACCTGTCCTTCTTCAGGTCAGCGAGAGCGGTAAAGCATTACTGGATGTCCTCCAGCGCTGCCCAGCATCAGATTCTGACGAATCAGTGCCCAAACCTGACTTCACTGCCGCCACACACAGCATCATGGGAGTTCTCCACCAAGTGATGCAGGTATGTCCCTCCGTGACCTGTCTCACATCCTCCACATCCAATGTGCAGACAGCAAGATACGTGGAGTGATACAGACTGTCCTCTGTTTTGCAGGGTCACCATGAAGTGGAGAGGGCATGGCAACACCGCAAGCTCCGCCTCCATCAGCGCCTGCAGCTGTGTGTGTTTCAGCAGGATGTTAAACAGGTATGACCAAAAAATGTAGATGCTGATCCCGTTTGGAATATGGATGTATATTCAGAGCCAGATTCTGAAGAATCCACTTCAATGTCCAAACTAAAATTCTTATAGCCACACATTATATTAAATGTTTGGGTTTCTTTGTTTTATAAATTATCTAAAATCTTAGATATTTTTGTGCATTTGTATAATCAAAGTTGTGTACCATTCAAAAATTCTGAGCTCAGGAGAAAAAAGATCTGAGATTCAGGTTAACCTCCACATGTCTGTCTCCCAGGTATTGGACTGGGTGGAGCAGCATGGTGAGGTTTTCCTGAACAAACACACTGGCGTGGGGAAATCTCTGCACCGAGCACGAGCGCTGCAGAAACGCCACGACGACTTCCAGCAGGTCGCACAGGTACCGTAGGCTCAAGACCCACATATAGTTGATCTTTAAGTGCAGCTGCAGCATCCTAATTTCTTCCTCTTTCTTAGAACACATACACCAACGCGGAGAAGCTTCTGGAGGCAGCAGACCAGCTGGCTCAGTCTGGAGAGTGTGAAGAGGAGGAGATTTACCAGGCGGCCCGAGACCTGGAGCTCCGCATGCAGGTGTGTCTGTTGAAGGGAGGGGAGAAGGCGGGGCTGTGTTGTAGTTTATATGCTGTGAATGTGTGGTTTACACTGTTTACATATCACAGGCCTTTATCCAGCGTGTTGAACAGAGGAAGCTGCTGCTGGATCTCGCTGTGTCTTTCTACACGCATACAAAGGAGGTAATACACATTGACACACACTTTGTAACCACTCGTCAGAGGTAATATTATTAACAGTAGCTGGTCTTCCTCTCTTCTTCTCCTCCAGCTCTCAGCGTGGATGGATGGACTCCAGAAACAGCTCTCCTCAGATGTCCTCGTCTGCCCAGACACTGTGGAGGCTCTTCAGACTCTCATAAGCCAGCAGCAGCAGCAACAGGCCAACACACAGGTAACAGCCCAGCTGTGACCTCTGACCTTAAGTCTAACCCTGTCATAACAACCTAACACCTGCACCTGACCCCTGATCACCTCTAACCCTCACACTAACCCGAGCTCTAACCCTGACCTACAGGAAGCTGCGATGAGTGTCATCCGGGAGGGAGAAGACCTCATCCTGCAACTGAGGTACACACACACATACACAGTGGGTGTGTTTGTTTTAAGCCACAGTGCTGCACTGCTTACTAGTGCATGTCATTATTGAAGATCTAGATGTGTTCTGCAAACAGCTCTCTGAACCTGTCTGGTCTGGTCTGTGTGGCTTTGTTTGTTTTACTTGATTATTTAGAAAGTCCATATGCACCAACTTTGTGAACCAAATGTTGTGTTTTTCGGGTCACGTAGAACGTGTGTGGGTTTTCTCTGGATTATGGGGAATGTCTGTGTGTTTGTTTTTCGAGTTTTGTGAAATGTATGGGTTTGTTTGTTTTCTCTTCTATGTGGATTACGCAGGTGCTTTTATTTTCTGGATTATAAAGAATGTTAATGTGCACCTTAGGAATTTGTATCAAACAAAGTGATTACCGTATCTGTACAAGAAGTGATGCATGAAAATGGAGACTGTATTAGTATATCAAAGGCCCCAATTGATAGTGAGAAGAACTATTTTCTGATGAGGTAAAACACAATATTGTGCTTAAAATCACAAGAACAGCCTTCACCCGAAGTGGATTATTTGCTGGGAGGTGTTAACAAATGCCGACATGGTGCTGAGTGAGCCTAAGAGGCAACTGGAAACCAAACATTCTTCAAAGAGAAACTTTACCCACTTCTAAAGTTCGCTGTATCAAAACCTGAGGCAGTAAGACTGCTTGTTTGTTGCTTTATCTGAAGCTGTGTGATAAGGATGTGTATGCACGCTTGTAGAGTTCACTACAAAATATGTATCATGCCCAAGACTGTTTTGATTAAATGGTGAAGTCAGAAGAATTGATCATATGGATCAGTTGTTTATGGGTATAAGTACATCTTAGCTTTGAAATTTCGCTTGCCCCTTGGTGTGCATTGAAAACAAAAAGTCTGAAAACCACGAAGGTAGATTATGTTAAGTTTGTGTAGAATTGATTGCAAGACAAATTCTGTGTTTGGGAGAAATTAAGAAATTCATGAATTGAAAATGAACTGGTCTCTGTGGTAAAAACACAGTTGACCATAAAGGTAAAGCTGTTGATTTACTGTTTGATCTGCATTCCTACGCTCACCTGTGACCACCAGCTGTGGGCAGTGATCGAAATAATGAGATGAGAATGAGTGTGTCTGGGCTCTCCCTTTAAAATAGGGTGAGGTAATTAGAGAGGAGCTCAGAAGAGACTCACTACTCCTTTTTATTAAAAGAACCAGTTGAAATGGTTCTGGTACTTCACTAGGACACCTCCTGGATGCCTTTAAGGTGCATGTCCAATTAGGAGCAGACCCTGGGGCAGAATCTAGGTGCTGGAGGAGGTAGCTGGGTTTTTGAGTCTCTGCTTAAATTGATGTCCTAACTAGCCAGTCCTGCATGACTGGGTAAAAAACGTATGGATGAAAATGTTTATTACTACACACAGAACTAATAAACAATAATAAAGTGTTAAATTCTTATTTCCTGGGGGAAAAGAGTCCAAATGTTCCATGAGTACAGTATATAATGATCTATATATGACCCTTACACTCTTGTGTTTGTTTGTGGATTTAATTGTTGTTTTGGCATTTGTTTTCACTAGACAGGGCAGTTAAGAGGCCTGTGTGATGCTGATTTCTATTATAATTATAGTTGTGTTTGTTTTCAGGTTTACATAGACTTTGTGTTTGTTCTTTATGGCGTTTTGCAACCTGTGTATTTGTTTCAGTGTTCATGCAAACTCAGAGGCCTGCACTGGGTGTTGGTGGGTGCCTTTGTGTAAGATTTGACTAATGTGTGTAGGTGCATTTGTTTTTCGATTTGTATATCCTGCAAGAATGTATTTATTTTCAGGTCAGGGCATTTTTATTTGTAGCTTTTTGAATGTTTACATATTCCTATAACGAGTGGGTGGGTTTGTTTCAGGCCCCAGGGCAGCTCGGTGGCCCATGTGGAGTCAGTGCTGCAACAGCTGGAGGAGTCTCACGTTCAGTTGGAGGAACTTTTCCATCAGAGGAAGATCCGACTTGATGTTTACTTACAGCTGCGCATATTGCAGCAGTGCACGCTGGAGGTTCATTTACATTCTACTTTTCCATACAAATTTTCCCTCCTTGCGTGAGGTTGGAAAGGTGAACTTCATGATTGTGTTTTCCAGGTTACTGGGGAAATGGACGCCTGGAAACAAGACCTGCAGAAACAGTCCCAGGACTTCTCCACCGAGAAAATAGCATCAACAAGGCTAGCAGATGCAAACCAGGACAAGCTGGCCCAGGATAAGTTAGCACTGGGTCAGTCACGTCTAGTGGAGACGACCCCCGAGGCACTAACATTAGCACAGCAGCGCATTCACAGGTAAGCGGGCCAAGATGATGTCATCGCCCTCACTCGACACAATGATAACTCTTGACGCAGGCTTTGATTCATAGATTGGTGATTGAATTGCAGGCACATGGAACGAAGGCTGGCTATGAACAACATGATTTATGAGGTCATCCAGCAAGGCCATGACCTTCAACAGTACATCACAGAGGTTGTGGCATCAGGTAAGAAATTCACTCTCATGTAGTTTACTTTTGCTGGCTGAGGCAGTCAATTAAACTGAAACATATCGACAGAAACATACATCATGTTCTTCAGTGACGTAATGTCGGCTTTGAAAAGGGGACCCAAGATTGAGTCCTGTGGTAAGGCACAAGAAATGAAAGGTGGCATGAATTTTGAATTTAAGAGGTTATTAATGGGCTGCAGTAAATACTTTAGTTTAGGGGCTCTTCAGTCATTAGTGGGGTTTTATTGTTAGCAGCTGAGAGGTTTTCTCTATAGTTTCCAGAGATAGGGTTTGGGGACATAAAGGTATTTAATAAAATCCGGGTAATGTGGTTTACAATACCTAAGAGATTCTAAGATCTGTGTATGGACACCATGAATAATGCCACGGTAGACCAAAGCCCTCATGAGCTCCCCATAGTTATAAGTAAGTGGTACTGATTTCTGATAGTGTATCACTGATGTGCTCCAGGTGTCTTAAAGTGTTTTCTAGTGATCCTTGAGTGTGTTTAGAAGTTACTTAGGGGATTGTGGAAATCCCTTAATTGGATTTTGCTTATTTATTTAATTATTCTTTAAGGGATTTCTAAAGAAGATTGCTAGTGGCTGGGGATATTCCCTCAAAGAAAGGACCTTGAGACATTTCTGTTAATCATGCCCTCAGTGTTTTAGTTAGTGTCGCCCTGTGGGGCTCAGTAGTTTCTGAAGTAATTGTGGGTTGTGATTTTTAACATTTCCATGAGGGGGCTCCAGATATCTTGGGCGTCTGGTGATCATTTGAAGGTACTCGAGGTTCCAGAGATCCCTGACAGTTATGCACCCGAATAGGTTTCCAAGTACAAGTATTAATTTTTGAAATGTGCCAGTTCAGAGGTTGCTTTATGATTTATTATGATAATTCTAATATTTGACCTGGATTATAATTTCTTTAACCAGCAAGGTGGATATTATATTTGTTTACACGAGCTTTATATATTAACTTAACCAGCTCAGTACTGACCTGTCTAGGGTCAGGGTTGGGGTTGGTTTTAGCCAAATAGATGTTACATTTCAATTGTTTTATAACATTTCAGACATTTCAAATGTTTTATAGTTCGTGTGGACGTTCACCAAACCCAAACAATGAGCCTAACTCTATATGGGTCGCTGTTCACTGCGAGAATATTAAGTGGTTAAAAAAACTTTAGCATGTTCTGTAATGTCTGCAATAAAGTACTGCTGCTGCTGAGTATGAAATGCAGTGTGACTGAATTAAATTTAGGTATTTCATTTTTCATTTAGTCAAGGACCGAAGAAGTTGTTTCCAGTCACACTTTGAGAATCTTGTCTTTAAAAGGTTCTGTTGGACTGGTTGGTTTGCAGAGACAACTGAAGGGGTAGTGATGATACTGAAACAGGCTATGTGGTCCTTGAAGTGCTTCCAGGTTTTCTGGTTTCAATCCAGGGCTTGTAGCTGTACTTGAGGGGGTTTTGGCTTTCCTTGAGGGGCTAATGAGGGCTTTGATGGCGTCAAACAGCAAAGCTGGCAAAAGGCCGAACGGGCACGAAGCAGAATAGTGCAGGACAGTTGCAATACAATGGCATGTTGATTATGTTTAACCTCCACAGAATAGAAGAGAATTGAATGCAGCAGAATAAAATAGAAATCAGTCAGCACATTTCATGCTCCTGCGTAGCCTCCGTCTGACCACTTCAGTAACACAGTGATGATATTAGGAGGGAGAAAGGGGGGGGGCACCGAGGATAATGGGGGAGGGGGGAAAGGGGGATGGGGTTGCCATGGAAACTGTTCTCTGAAGCACACAGCTGGTCCCCATAGAAACCAGCGTATTGAATTTGCCATGGAGACACACAGACAAAACCTTGCATCGGTTCATGCATCCATACACATATGAACAGAGATATACACAAACAGCTGTCTTAATGTACTTGTGGGGATGTTAGCAGCCAAAACGCCGTCTAGGTCTAAAATGTGTATCTGTATGTATGTGTGTGTGTGTGTGTGTGTGTGTGTGTGTGTGTGTGTGTGTGTGTGTGTGTGTGTGTGTGTGTGTGTGTGTGTGTCAGGTATCGAGCTGTCCGAGGCAGAAGGAGGAATCTCCTCTCAGGTGGAGGAGCTGCAGCACCTCCTGCAGGACAAACAGAAGGAGCTGCAGCAGATTGCAGATCTCATACACACACATCTGGAACAGAATCTGCAGCTGAGACACCTGCAGAGCCAGGTTAAACAGGTAACACACACAGATGAACATGTGCCAGCTGCCAAGTGGGGACTAAAGGTGATGATGCTGACCTGTATCCGTCCCTGTGTATCTGTCTCAGGTGCTGGGTTGGATCTCTGAGGGGGAGGTCATGTTATCTTCCTGCATGTTGAATTCCAGCTGTTTGTCTGAAGCTGAGCAACTGCAAAGGGAGCATGAGCGCCTCCAACAGGCCATAGAGGTTACTGCACACACAATGCAAACTGTACACTCCAATTAGAAGAAGTAATAAAAAGGAGAATTATTAAATGGCTTCTACATCAAAACTATGCTAAGATATCAGGTTTCTAAACAGCATATAAATATGGATTTTCTCCACTCTATAGAAAAAATATAGAAACATCTCTTAACAGTTTTTCTAAAAAAAAACACAAGACAGTAACAAACACTAAAAAAATATCTGTTCAGTATTTTAAGAAGAAAGTATTTATAGCCTTACCATAACATTGCCCTTTCTGGGTAATTTACATATAGATGTATAGATGTAAATATGTGTGACTGTTCTTCAGACTTCAGGTTATCACAACATGAAATGCATCAAAATCTGAGCAGCTTACCAGCTCAGCTAAATGGATTCCTGTGGGAAACCCTGCATGACAGTGAATAAATGACCCTGCCCTCATGCAGAGGATGAGTCTGATGTGTTTGCAGTCCATCACAGCAGTCAGCTTTAGAGGTTACCACAACAACAGGGACTCTCACACACAAAGTCCTCCCGACGGATTAACGGAAATGAAGTGAATGTGCTGTGCCATGTCTTTTTCTCCAGTCTCTCCTTCATGCTGACTCCCTGCAGAGGACCCACCAGGTGGCCCTGGCTCTGCAGCAGAGAGCAGAGCTCTTGGTCAGGTTAGTTAATCTATTATTATTAATGCTAATTAGCTGCAAATATCAAATTATTAACCACTGGTCTCATTAATTTCCAGTAAAATCTGTCTTAAAAACATTTTTATAAAGTCTTAAATACAGACATAGCAATGCTTTATCAAGTACATAGTAACCCTTTGTACAAAAGTTACATAACCCCATGTATGTACTGCTAACTGTTATTGTACTTCATAAAATTATATTATACTTCACAATATTTCCGGAAATGAATCAATCAAAGCAAAAGCTTTGATCATCTGTCACCTTCTGGTGTTCTGTGTTAGAGAGAGCTCACATTTCCCAAACTGTAAAAGAATCATTTTTATAATATTCATTTTCATTATTTAACGTTAAATGATGAAAATGTTACATTTCTTCAGGAAGGCCAGCCATTAGTCTGTTTAACAACTGACATCTGCGCTTTCCTCCTTAGGTCAGGTCATTATGACCCAGATGCAGTGAGGTCTTGTGCCCAGACGGTGGCGCTACACTGGCAGACTCTGATGCTGAGGATTGAAGACAGACTTAAATTAGTTAACGCATCTGCTGCCTTCTACAGGACGTCACAGCAGGTAACGAGAGACTGTAACTGCGTCTGATAAATAAACGGTGCCAAGCACTTAACTGAGTGGTTAGCAAAATGGTAAAAAATGGTAAATGGCCTGTATTTGTATAGCGCTTTACTAGTCCCTAAGGACCCCAAAGCGCTTTACATATCCAGTCATCCACCCATTCACACACTAGCAAACTCGTAATATATTATAATTATCTTAAATGAAAAATAATTGTAATACTTTAACTATAGAACACATTGTTTTTACAAACTTACTTTTTAGGTTGTGCAAATATTTAAAATTTAAACTACAGTCAGCCGGAAATTCGTAGTATACTGTGTTTTTTCAAGTGTGTACCTGCCTGTTTCCAGGTGTGTGGTGTCCTGGAGAGTCTGGAGCAGGAGTACCGCAGGGAGGAGGACTGGTGTGCAGGAGGAGAAAGACAGCCAGAGCAACTGGTGCCACTCATCAGCAAACACATGGAGCAGAAGGAGGCGTTTCTGAAGGTGAGGAGCTCTGGAAAACCACCACAAACTCCAAAATAGAAGCTGATCATTGCTAATATTTTATGCTGAAAACGAGTCCAATCAGCTGTAATCGGTCATGGTCAGGCTTTAGTGACATATCCTATTAATAGGATACTTGAATAAAGTTGAATACATTTATTTATTTTGAACAGTTTTCTTGTTCAATGGTCATGGAAAGTTCTCATTGTATTAAATTTAGCAGTCCCAAAACATCCAGCATGAGTTTGTTTATTTTGACCAGAGCATTTATGAAAGTTGTACGATCTGGGCCAATCGTACAAGTGTTATCAAAGTACTTCCCTAATCAAGTCTTTCTACTTGGCATGCATCTTGGTAACTATTTGAGCAATTATTTGTAAGTGCTTGTGGAGAAAATGGCAAGT
Source organism: Pundamilia nyererei (assembly GCF_000239375.1). Lineage (NCBI taxonomy): Eukaryota > Metazoa > Chordata > Actinopteri > Cichliformes > Cichlidae > Pundamilia > Pundamilia nyererei. Next base: position 685,688 of record NW_005187645.1, on the reverse strand, counting down.
TAAACTTTACTAAACCTGGTAATAAAGTTTGATTTTGGATGGAGTGAGCCAAGCCTCCCACAATGCTGAAACTGTCGGCAGTAATGATCGATCATAGATATATTCGGGCTTATTCGAGTGCCATGTCTTTTTCTCATAATGTCTGTGGTGTTGGTCATCGACAGGCCTGCACTCTGGCCAGACGGAACGCCGAAGTTTTCCTCAAGTACATTCACCGTAACAGTGTCACCATGGCGACCATCTCTGGCCACAGTGTCACCGTCTCCGGGGTAACAGGGGTTGCAGAGGTCACTGGGCACTCCAGGGTGCCCGAGCAACAGGTCAAAGGTGAACAAAAATATATACATGAGAAATATTCAAGCATTTGTTGGTGTAAATACAGAATTACAGTGGAGCTGGGATCACTTCTTGAGGAACACCACACTTAATGGCAAACTATAGTGGTAATTCGACTTACCCAGATGTGTCTGTGCACTCAGGTATCCTCAGTGAGCTCCTCCAGAGAGAAAACAGAGTTCTTCATTTCTGGACTTTAAAGAAACGTAGACTGGATCAATGCCAGCAGTATCTGATGTTCCAGAGTCACGCTCAGCAGGTAGATGCGGTCTGCTAAATTATTAGCACTGTTATTCATGCTCATTAACAACAAAATCAGCAAATCATATACACTGATCGGGTGTAACATAACATTATGACCACTGACAGCTGGCTCATGTGGTCTGTTCCAACAGACAAGCTACTGTATCAAACAACTTGGATTCTCAAGCATACAAAGTTGCTTCCTTTTTCAATCTTACATGATAGTAAATTAAATATTTTGTCATTTGAAACATTGTGCTGTTGTTTTGTCCAGCATGATACATTTTTCAGTTTTCTGTTGAGTAGGTCAAAATACTAATCAGTTAACACAGTAATTGTGTTGCATGAAAAGTCTCGCATGCTCTCTGGGTGTTCGCATCATATTTTGGAAATGCTGACTTTGAGTTATTAACGGACATCTGTCTAATGTGTCCTTTTGTTGCAGGCTCTGGATTGGCTACAACAGTCAGGGGACCACTACCTGGCCACACACACATCACCTGGGGCGACAGTGGCTGAGACGCAAGAACTGCAGATCCAACACAGGGAGTTCTGCATTTCTGCCAAGGTGTGTTTTTTTCCATAGTTTATTGAAATGTATATCATATTTTATCACTTTCTATGAACAGTACTTCCTAGTAAGATAATTAATTAGTTAATGTAGTCTGAGCTCATGTTTGGATTGCTCAGCAGCCTTATGATGCACACGCTGAGGGGCCAATGACCCTCTAGCCAAAGCATCTGTTTGAAAAGACTGTTAATATTTTGTTTGATACTCACAAAAGCAGAGCAGCAAACAGCTATGAACTAAGGCCATCTGTGTACCAGTCCACCTGTCAGTCAAAGAAACCATATGCTCTCATAATGCAGACTAAGTCTTAATAGGTGAGCACTTTACTCTTCAGTGTTGATTGTTTGTGCACAGAGAAAGATGCCAGAAAATCCCTTAAAGAGAAACAAAAGGCCATTATGAGATGCAAAACAACCACTAAGAGACGTATTGTGATCAAGGAGATACTGAACAGCTACAAAGAGACCACGAGAGATGTAGAACAACCCAACAAAATTCAGAAAATCAAACCATTTTATGGATATTAAAGTATTTCCCAGCTCCATTTTGTGTCCTGAATATGATTAAAATCAGGAAAAGTGCTAGCAAGCCACATGTTGTTGTGAGGTTGAATTTAACTAAACTATGACCTTGTTTCTGTCAGCATACGCAGGAAAAGGTTCATCTGCTAATACAGCTGGCCGAGAGCATGCTGGCTAAAGGCCACGCCCACCGCACTGAGCTCCGTCGTTGTGTTTCTACGGTTGACAAACGCTACCGGGACTTCACCGTCAGGATGGGGCAGTACCGGCACCTGCTGGAGACGGCACTGGGAGGCTGCTCGCAGGTAAACGACACAAGTACTGACTGTGGAGCAGGAACTCTCCACATTTGAAAGCGAAAACATGTGAGTGAGTGAGATGTGATTCTTAGTGTTTTTGCAATAAACACATCAACATTTACTTATGTGTGAACCTTTGCATTTAAAGTTTATTTCCATGTAAAACAGGTTATGATTGAATAATTTGAAGGACTATATGATACAAATGCAGCTTTTTGAATTATTAGCAACATACAAGCTGCAAATGTGTGAAATTAGAAGGCAGATCTGTTGCTGTACTTCTATGATTATTCAGATTTAGAAAATGTGTATTAAAAATAAATATAAATGTATGTGTGTTTTAGTGAGTTTACTTTGTATAGTTTTCCTCTCAGGATAATAAGGACTTGGAGCTCGAGCTGATCCCCAACAGTCTGTCAGACTCCGACCCCGAAGTCAACCTGTCCGATCCGAGCCACCAAGTCAGTGATGAGAAGAGACGTTCTGCCCGCAAGAAAGAGTGAGTACTCTGATATTACTGATATTAGTATAGATATTACTGGTAGCAGTACTACTGCAGTACTCTGATAACACCTGTGTGTGTCCTCAGGTACATCATGGCTGAGCTCCTTCAGACAGAAAGAGTCTATGTCAGAGATCTGCAGGAGTGTATTGAGGTATATTTTCAGAATTCGTGGGTTCTGATTACTGGATGTGACGCAACACAGTACTACATAATACTAAATTGTACTTTCTGCTGTTAATACGATTACCTGCTGCAGACATACCTGTGGGAGATGACGAGCGGCTCAGAGGACGTCCCGCCTGGCCTTGTAAACAAGGACGATATTGTGTTTGGAAACATCCAGGATATCTACGAGTTCCACAACAGGTACCACTAAATATCCTGCTAAATGTGCGATAACACTGCAATATTCTAATGGATGTATTACATTAGGAAACATCCAGGACATCTATGAGTTTTAAACATCTCCAAACTACATGTTTAGATATCATAGGTCCATAACTGTGATTAAAAGAATATTAAAATACATTTAGAGAAAATTAATATTTTCTCTGTGTTTTTGCAGTATTTTCCTGAAGGAGCTGGAAAACTATGAACAGCTTCCTGAGGATGTTGGACACTGCTTTGTCACCTGGGTATAATTCTGTTTTTTTAGATGTCAGGTTGATTATTTATTTTAAACCTACAGAGCTAATGATTAATCTGTGTTTATTTCCCTATCAGGCTGATAAGTTCCACATGTACGTGACGTACTGCAGGAACAAACCAGACTCCAGTTTACTCATCCAACAACATGGCGTGGCGTTCTTTGAGGTCTTTTTCAAACACCACAAACATCAACTTAACAACTTAATATTAGCCAGTAGTTTAGTTGGGTAGCACTTTATTTATCTTCATTCCAAATATTATTTTTTAAATATATAAGAGTTTGATCAATGAAAGTTTGGATTTCACTAAAACACAGCTATGTTTACGGCTTTCCTGTGTTTTCTGGACTCATGTCAAGCAAAACCTGGCAGCTTCATCTTCTTCAGCAGACTTTGAAACTTTGAGGTTGGAAATTTGTGAATGTGACACCTAATGCCACAGAAATGTAAACTAAGCTGGCGAAACCAAGGTCCCTCAATTCACTGTGGAAAAAAATAAGATCTACCTGGGATCAGTTGTCTCATTTAGAGCCCAACATTCAGATATCTGTGATTCTAGCAGTTTTGTCATTACCGTTCCCCAAGAGACAAAACAAAGTATCAACCAACCCAGAGATTAGTTCCATCACACCAGAAGTACACTCCATCAGTCAGTCACCATGTTTGACTATGAGGTTTAGACACTGAGCCAACAGAAAGAAGAAGCTAAACGGTCTATATTTCCCTAGATACAGTTTCCCGTGAAAAGTCGGATCACAGAAAAAGATCTTGGAAAAATGTTGGTAAAAGCATTTGTTAACCTCCTAATATTATCCAGGCGGCGTCTTTAGAGTTAGTTTCACATCCACCCTTCTTTATGAAGAATTCCTTCTTGCTGAATGGAAATCTTACAATAGAAGAACTCCAAGGCCAAAATGCCTGTAAGAGACTTGATTTGACATTTAACACCTTCGAGCATGTTTCTAAAACACAACCCAGCACTACTGCTAAAATGTTCACCAGCAAGCTGGTGGAAGTTAATAGATTAACACAGATGGAAGGACACGCAAATTATCCAAGATTTTCACCATCCAGAGAACCATCTCGACAGCCTGACATGAATTCAGTTTATGGACATCCAGTCTCCAGTGACTAATTAGAGGCTTAAATTAAGTAACGAATAAACAAGGAACTGGAAATTTGGTTTAGCATATCTGGGTTTCCACCACAAAAGTCATCAACCTCAGCATCTTTGAGTGATCTAGCCTACTGTAAACTGTAAGAGTTGAACAAATAAAACAGCATTACAACTTTTGTCTGGTTCTTTATTCTGATATTGATGGATGAACATAGGCCACATCTGTAACACACTGTTAGAAACCATGTTTAAATCACAGATAGCATACACATTGGGCTATTTGTGGCTAAATTACAGCACTGCTAAATGTTTTTTAGCCATCTATCGTCCAAATGCCACAACACATGTGACTTCTGGCCCAAATAACATGGACCTGTGGTTGAACTGAGACAACCAGACTCACCCTGAACTGGTCACCAGTCAAGGCTAACTGTGGTCCAAAGAAAACTGCAAAAATAGGCCAAGTTTGTGCTATTTCATGATGTGTTTGGAATTTAACAAATCCACTTTTCAAGCTCCCAAAACATCAGTTCTTGAGTTTACAGTACAGTTTACTATTTACTTGGTTCAGTTTCCCCTGTAATACTAATATAAGAGAAATAAATAAAAATAAGTGCAACCATAGGAAACATAACCAAGAAGATAAAAAAGAGCTTATGGGACCATAAAACAAAGTGTGAGTCACCAACAAATGTGGTTTGAATTTTATTGGACTGCTTTAAAGCTTGATTAATGATCTTTTATATGATCTCTAACATTTTATTTTGTGTGTACAGGAGGTCCAGAGAAGACACGGTCTAGCAAACTCCATCTCTTCGGCTCTCATCAAGCCTGTTCAGAGGATCACCAAATACCAGCTGCTGCTCAAGGTACGCCCTGAATTTCTTTTACGTTTCCCCCACATTCAAAACACACGAGAACGAAGTGTTTCCCACAGAGCTCCAAACTGTTTTTGTTTAGAAGGCTGTTAAATTTAGAGGAAGCCTCGGAAATGTTTCATCCCTCTGGCTGTTTGGAAAACACGGCGCCTCAGAGGATTTTTTCTGAGCACAGCTTTCAATCCCGAATACTTTATATGGAGCCCAGAGGACACAGCGTGTGTGCCTGGAATAATGAATGAAAAGCGCTTCGTGTCAGTTTGAAAACTTTGTTGTAACTCAGCAGCAGCAGGAGGCTGAAGGTGCCGAACACGTAACCCCCTTTAGACTGAGCTTCATTTCTTTATGTTGCCACTTTGTCTGTTCAGGGTGATGTTTTAACTGTTTTTCAAACTCTTTAATACTTCAAACCAGAGCAGTGAAGAAATATACAAAGTGAAGCTTCTGCAGGGTTGCCCTATTTTTTGCTGATGGCCATGAGGGAGGTGACTTCTGTTGTAAAACTAAGGCTGATTCTATGGAAGTCTATGAGGAAATGACTCCTCACTTGACCTCTAATTGTCTCAGTGTGTGTGTGTGTTGGGGGGAGGGGGGGGGATTATGGGGACATTGTGTTTTTCTTTTTGAACAGGTTTATTGAGATATTTGGCTTGTTTGTTTGGTGGGTTTATGGCAACATCTTGCTTGTTTTTTGGTGAGCTTTGGAGAACATCTTGCTGGCGGGTTTCTGGGGATATTTGGCTTGTTTTTGGTGCCTTTATTGGGACATATGACTGTTTCTGGCAGGCATATGAGGACATCTTGGTTGTTTGTTTGTTTTTTGGCAGTTATAAGGAGATATTTTGTTTATTTCTTAGCGTATTTATGGCGACATGCTCTTTGTTTTTTGGCAGGTTTGTGGGAATATCTGGCTTTTTTTGGGGGCAGGTTTGGGCTTAATTCTCTAAAATATCTGCAATCATATATTTTAAACATGGAGAAATGCGCTACTCTTTTATACAACTTCCTTTGCAGTTTTTTTAAAAATATTAAAATCACCCACAAACCATTATAATATAAAACTCAAACATCTTTTTTTCACTGTGAAGATTTCTCACAGAGTTCAGCACTTCATTTTCCAGGGAAAACACTGATGAACCTGTATATGTGTTAATGTGATGCAGGAGCTGCTAGCGTGCTGTGAGGAGGGAAAAGGCGAGATAAAGGAAGGCCTGGATGTGATGCTGAGCGTCCCAAAGAGAGCAAACGATGCTATGCACGTTAGCATGCTGGAAGGTGACACAGAATATTTTTCACATGAAGTCAGGACACATTATGAATTGTTCCGGTCGTTATCTAATGAAGAACTTCATACAGTACTGTCAAGGGGCCACCCCTCATTTCTTTATATTCTGCTTCCAGGAAGTGAAGCTTTCTTGTGTTATTTTTAAGTGGTCTTAATCAATAGTTTTCCAGGCTTTCTGAAGGTCTCACCTGGCTTTTCAGGAGAATTCTTCTTTGCTAAGACACTTAACAGTGACCTTTGAATCATTCAAGCATAAAATGCACCAAACTCATGTGACAAGTTAGCAGAGAGCCAATTTTAAATTATGTCTTTAAACACTTTGTTAAAAAACCACATCTGCTCTCATTTCTTTAGCTGAATCTGTGAAAAACACCAAAAGATAACACGGTTTGGCAGCAGAGAGGTAAAACAGTTTACAGTCATCTGTAAAACACGGTAGAGGCTCTGTCATGGTTTGGAGCCAGTGGTGTTGGAGATAGTGCTAAAATTGATAAATTATCAACACAGAAAATACCATCAGATTCTGACCCAGATAGGAAATTAATTAATTAATAGATTGGCCTCCCCAGAGCCTGGACTTCAACATTATTGAAGTAGTGTGGGATCATGTTGACAGAGAACAGAACGAAAGGCTGAAACATCCAAAGAAGAGCTTTGAATGTCCTTCAAGAAGCCTGGAGAACTATTCCTGAAGACGACTTAAAGAAATGACAAGAAAGCTACCTAAGAGAGTTCAGTCTGTGCTGGAGAATAAAGGTGGTCCCACCAAATATTGACTTTCAAGCTCGTTAAAATAGTAAAAGCTGTATTTGCATGTGTGTTTCGACATGTTCAAATAAATCACTGCACCTATTTCACATTTTCGTAAGTAAAAAGCAACGGGGAGTCGCTCAAGACTTTTGTAAAGTAATGTATAAACTTTAAAAGGTTAAAACTAAAAGCAAAACTTGACAGAAATGTCTTGGAGGCTCCTCACTGTCTTGTATCTTGCAGGTGTGGAGGATGGTCTGGATGTTCAGGGCGAGCTCCTGTTGCAGGACTCCTTCCTGGTTTGGGAGCCGAAGTCTTTGATCAGAAAGGGGCGGGACCGACACCTCTTCCTGTTCGAGTTGTCACTCATCTTCAGCAAGGAGATCAAAGACTCATCTGGACGGACCAAATACATCTACAAGAGCAGGCTGAGGGTAAGGACAACGTCCAGCTTTGCTCCGTTCAAATCAAAAAAGTACAAATGGAACTAATTTGGCTGAAGATATTCTACAAAGTTTCTCTTACTTCTTGTCTCTGTCTCAGACCTCTGAGCTCGGTGTAACAGAGCACATAGAGGGCGACCCCTGTAAGTTTGCACTGTGGGTTGGACGAACGCCAACCTCAGACAACAAGACAGTCCTAAAGGTGTGTGCTCCTGTCAATGAATGAGTGAGTAAACATTCATACAGTGATGGTTCGATCTAAGGAATAATCCTTCTTTTTGTTTACTTTTAGGCATCATCTTTGGAGCTGAAGCAGGAGTGGGTTCGTAGCATTCGGCAGGTGATCCAGGAGAGGCGGGGTCACTTGCGGGGGGCACTTAGGGAGCCCATCCCCCTCCCCAAGACCCCCAACCCCACGCTGGGGCGACAGCGCAGCATCAACCGCAGGTCAGCTCACACAGATGGCCTTTAAACAGTAATACTGACTCCTGACCTGTTATATCGACAGCCCTAATTCTCAGTGCTGCTAATATTTGAACTCCAAACTCCAGTGAGAAAGCACTTATTTTATTTCTGCTATTAAGATTTATGTGCTTAATATATAAAAACTGTTTGTGTCAGACTTAAGTTTACTTCCACTTGGAGTACACCTGGTCTCTGAAACCATTACAGGTTTCCAATCAATCGAATGTGGCATCCACGAAGTCCCAGCTCATGAAGGATATTCATAAGTTTCTCATGTTGGATCGGGTCAAAGGTTTTTTCCAATTGTGTTTATGAAGCAAGCAGGAAATGTCCTTATTACTTTAAAATTACAGGAGCTCTTACATAAAAGTGACCGAACGTTTTAAACATAGCCAGTTAAATCTGAAACCTTTATTACTCCTGGGTTTGAGCTGTTGGTTGGATAAATCAGGAAAGTTATGGACAACCTCTTAAGCTTTTAGAAATGTTAACAGACCTTTTATATCATTTCCTGACTTTTCCTACCCAAGAGGAAGAAAATAGTTGATGTCTTAGTCAATAAAGGAAAAAGTGCTTCAGACTTATAGTAGAAGAAATAAGAAGCGCAGACTGACGAGGAAAACAAACTAGATTAAAAGATCGCACGTAGCGTCCACATACTTTTGACCTGTGAGAGTATTTTGAACCCTAGAACACAACCCGAATGTTTTTGTTTGTTTCAGGGAGACGAGCGAGGACGCAGACAGTCTGGGTGATGCCAGCAGTCAACCCGACACCGTCTCCATAGCCTCCCGAACGTCACAAAACACCGCAGACAGCGACAAGGTAACACACACACACACACACAGTCGCACGCACACTCACAGACACGCTGTGAGAGGGTGTGTCGAGCAGTCGTATGACCTCACTGCTGCTGCAGCTGGCTGGGTGTGTGTTTTTGGTGTGCTTGAGGGAGTTTCCACTATTCATGGTCGGACTCCTTCAAGAAACTTTCACTGCTCTGCTCTCCTGATGAGGTACGTTTCATTTATTTTACCTGCTTCTCATTAGTGGGGCCAGTGGCAGTGACCTCTGACCTTGGAAACTCTTACCCTGCTGGCTTGTGCTCTGATTTGTGAGACATTTAAGAGAGGAAGGTGGACGACTTTATTTTTTACTGCGTTGGTGACTATAACACGGTGAAAAAGAAAAAATACACTTTTTTTGTCACTGTGAGGAGTTAAAGGGACAGCATGTAAGTGGCGACAATAATAACGAGTCTAAATTGATCCATCAGAGCAAGAAAACATTTAAATAAGGAACATTTCTGCATTTTCATGAATTTATCCTTACAATGTTCAGCACGATATGATATATCGTGCTGAACATGAGTATTCAGACGATTACTAGAAAAAAATTAAATGTTTACGAAAAATAAAATCTACCAAAAAGGTAAATCTTAATAAGATGTCAGAAAAAAAATGCAAAATAAACATTTTAGATGTATTAAAACAATTATATACAACTATTTCAATAAAGATAAAAAATGTAAATTATAATCAAAATATTATGTTATACACAAAGTTAACATTGAAAACACTACTTTTAAATTAGAATTTTAAATAAACCTTTTATTTTAAAATAAATCTTTGGATAAAAAATACAATTTTACAGTTTTAGAAAAGATAAAATTAAAAATTAAATTTTTACAAAATAAAAATTAAATATAAAAATTAAGTTAAAGTTTTTTTTCATGTTTAAAGATAAAATAACATAAAAGTATTTAGAAACTTTCTGAAAAATCCCTGTTTTATAGCTAATTAAATGAATGTAAATTAATAAATTAATAAATACCAGTATACGTGTGAATAAAATAATATGAGTACTGCAACCTAGTTCCTTATTGGAAATATATCCGTCTGTCCTGTCCAACTTTTTGGGCTCTCTGTCAGTCTTTGAGATCACTGTGACAGTTGACACAGCGACCTCTGACCTTTCTGACAGACCTTTGCTTCCTCCCTGAACGCACACATCTATTCACATCTGTGTTGGATTTTTTTGGGGAACACCCGTCTCATTCCCTGCGGACGCTACAAGTGTTTTCTCTTCCAGCTGCAGCCCACGTGTTGGAGCTCACAGTCAGCAGTAACCACGGTGACCAGATCACATGATGTTTTATGCTGCTCTCTGGGCCAATCAGAGAAAGGCTGTTTTTGGATGATATGAGAGGCTTTCATGGTTTGTGGTTTGGTCATGTTTCTGCTGAATTGAAGTGACTTTCACTCATCAGCTGTCAGTTCGAGTCATTTAAACCCAACAGACGGCTTTTTGGTTGGCTGAGAAGCCAGAAAAGCTTGATCCATGTTTCTATATGTTTGCATATTGACCATAGATTACGTGGATATAGAAGCAGCTTATTAGCTCTCAGGAGAAAAGAAAGTTGACCCTTTTTCAGATGAACAGAATCAGCATTCTGGGATTTCCTCACCTGGATGTTTGAGCATGCATCAAGACAAACATCTCCACACTGTTGAACTTTATAGGCAGAGCTCATAGTCTTGAAGTTATCTGAGACTTTGTTCTTTATTAATAGTTTATATTGTATTTAGTGTCTTTGTAATCTGGAACTCATTCCTGCCTTGCAGCTTGAAACACGTTAAGTCTTATTTTTAGCCGTCTGCAGGGAATAAAGTCATATCTCAGACTGCTCCCTCACTTTATTCTGAATTTTCCTGGTTTTATCATTTGGAGAAATAGAGGTTGTACGCTCCCAGTGAGCTGCATGGGAGTGAGGTCATGGACTCCAGGAGACACCTCTCTGCATACTGAGTGCGAATGAATGTCTGCTTCTCTCAGAGCTTGGAGCACTGATGCTAATGATGCTGTTATTATCGTTTAACAACACGGCGGTGACACCTTCCGCCTGTAAATAATCTGTCCTACCTGTCTGCGTGCAGCTGTCAGGAGGCTGCGAGTTAGTCGTGGTGTTGTTGGATTTCTCTGCCGGAGGACCGGGAGAGATCAGTGTTCGCTGCGGTCAGACGGTGGAGCTGGTGGAGCGCTCAGCAGATCGGCCCGGGTGGTGTCTGGTCAGAACCACAGATCAAACACCTCAACAGGTAATTAGCATCCAGAAGACAAAACAAAACATCCCAGCAAATAATAAACAAACTAAATGTCCCCACATGTAGCAAAACTTCCTGTCTTGCCCCATCAACCCCCACCAGTTGTGACAGATGGCCACCCCTCCCTGAGCCTCGTTCTGCTGGAGGTTTCTTCCTGTTAAAACAGAGTTTTTCCTTCCCACTGTTGCCAAGTGCTTACTCATAGGGAGTTGTCTGATTATTGGGATTTTCCCTGTATTATTGTCTTTGCCTTGCAATATTAAGCACCTTGAGGCAACTGTTGCTGTGATTTGGTGCTATATAAATAAAACAGAATTAAAATATTTATCTCTGCAGAATTATATTCATACTTTTTTCTTACACATTGTTTCACAGCGTTTGGCAAACTTGACTTCCTGATAGAAGATATCTGTTTCTATGATGCCAATCTATCTTTAAACATATTAACTTTGACTGTCCTTGTGGTCTGAAACATTTTTCTTTTCTTTTCTTTTTTTTTTTAAATTCTTTCTACTTCAAGTTATACATTAAGAAGTTCTGATCTTTTTAATGTCCCTTTTGGATTAAAGGAAGTTGGTAAGAAAGCTTTAAAGTTTCCGGATTAAGTTCCCTGCTGTGGTCCAGAGCAGCTGAGGGAATGAGAAAAGCACTAAAGGGTCTACTAATAGATCCAAAGTATCGTGTGCCAGTAAAAGTCAGATTTTTACTGAGGGACTTTAGATGAAAGAAACAAACCGGTTGAGCTTAGAAAATTAGCAGATTATTTTATATGATGGCTTGGACAACTGATGTAATGAATGATCTCAGACATAAGAACCTCAGATTTCTATCTAACCATTAAAACCAGTGACACACTCACTGAGTCAAAGGGGGCTGTTAAGCAGATTAGCAACAAATATCCCCATAAGTGACAAATACAATGAAGGTCCCCACGTGTAACAAAGGCAAGAACTTATAGCCATAAGTACCGTTAAAGTGTGTGAGAGGGTTTCCTTGTTTTTCTGATGCTCAACCATCCCTCTAACATCGCTGCTGTGTTTCCTCACAGGAGGGTCTACTGCCCATGAGCACCCTCTGCCTGTCGCACTCCCACAGTGCAGCCGATATGGAGGGACTGCTCCCAGCCTCCACCACATCCTCCAGCACCTCTTCTACAAGCACCACCACCTCCTCCTCCTGCAACTCAGCCTCTACCACCATCACCTCCACCTCTAACTCCTCCACTGTGAGCGCCGGGAGGGGTGAGTACCCAGAGAACTTATTGCCTGTGTTCCCATCAGCCCCAAAGGGACCTGACTGTAATCACAGATATTAATGATGCTCTAACTGCTATTTGCAGGAAAAAAATCTAAAAAAGTGATTCCTGAGAAAACATACCTTCTAAAACAACAGCGTGGTCATTTTTAAACTGCTGCAGCACATCCCTTGTTTGCTCGATGTCACTTCCTGTTTAGCCAGAGGCAATTTTAAACATCCTCACGCTGTATGTGTCCCACATCCTCGCTCTCTCTCTGTGCCACCTAAATATTTAAATCCATGTTTGTAAAGTTGTAAACACACTTGAGTCCTTGAGTGCTTGTCCCATAGCTGAGCATGAAAAATTAAATGCGCTTTGTGTCTGTCAGACTCTGCCGCTTCACATTAACATCACAGCTTTATGAGCTTCAAGGAGATGGTCCACAGTAATGAGGAAACATCTCAAAATGCAGCTTTGGCTATAAGCTTCTGGGGAACTGAACCGTTAATCATAACTCTGATCATCACACAAGCCTGCAATGAAATATTTCCATCTTTTTGATCTAAATAAGACAAATTTAGGATGTTTGATTAGCCCCTTTTCCTTTTAAATGTAAATATTTAAAGAACATTTTTACCTAAATTGCAAATATGAACATTAACCTGACTTCTCACCCACCTGCAGTACCTTTACAGCCCAACAGGGGGCTGAAGCCCACATTTTAGAGCCACTAGACCACAGAGTCTTCAAAAAAGTTTATTATATATATTATATATACAACCTCTTGACCATAATGATAGTTTCCAGTAATGCCAACACCTCCAGCTGTGCAACCTGTGGAACAAACCAAATGTCAGCACAAGAAGGTGTTAACGTGGGGTTTCGCAGGAGGGAAGACTCCTGCCAACATCTAGTGTAGCAGCCTATTCAGGGGAACTGACTCATTTTAGGAACAGTAGATTCTTGTTTCCAGACAGGATGCTTCTGCTCTAAACCCTGAGCCAGTGTAAAAACAGTGTAATGCATAGGAAACAGGGAAATGCATAACCACAGGGAAACACAGGGGATATTTTGCTTGCCTGACAGTGTTTTTTTTTCTTCTTTACAACAGATGCATTTCTGATGCATCTAAAACTGCGGAGGGTCTTTTATTTTGTAAATCAACTTGATTTTCTATGTTTTTCTTGTGTCCAACTTTCTGCAAATTGCTTCTATAAGAAGCAGACCTGCAGCTGACACTGAAGAGCATCATCAGCTTACATGCAAAATTATCCCTGGAGTCCTAAAACTGATCCTAGCAGAGACTGTGGATACCACGGTCTGTCCTGCACTAGTGTGATGTCCATCACTGTGAGGTGTACTATAGACCGGCCATTCACAAACTTCTCGCCAACATAACCTTTCTAAGTCCTACTAAATACAAAGACAGTATAATCACAGGTGCGTCTGTAATGACGAATTGTTCCATCCTTATTACAGCTACAAATCCCACTGGGAGTATTTAAGGAGAGCGTTTATCCTGCACTGAGGCTAATGTGGCCCCTAGAGACAAAGCACGTACAAACTCCAAAACACAATGGAAGTGCTCCAGGACGCTAGGGGCAGTGTTGAGGTCCTCTCTGAGCAAAGCACAGAGAGAACCTCACTGTTAACGTCAGATTTGACTCCACCATGAACCAAGCGTTCATAGTAGAGATGGACCGATCCGGTCCGATACTGACGTAAATTACTGGAC
>NW_005187645.1:668274-670261 GCF_000239375.1 Pundamilia nyererei | reverse complement strand
GGCAGATATCCAAATTTATGATATCGGTATCGGTATCAGACATACAAAAGTGGTATCGTGCCATCTTTCATAGTAATTAAAAACAAATGAAACAAACAACAGTTTTCACATTACCTTTCTTATAAAGCGTGGTTGTTCTATCCTTGCTGGTGTTTTCTAACGGTATCTAACTCCATGTGTTTGCAACAAACTTGCCTTTTTTTTGCAAAACTCCAAAACACTGCCCCTAGCGTCCTGGAGCACTTCCGTTGTGTTTTGGAGTTTGTACGTGTTTTGGAGTTTATACGTGCTTTGTCTCTAGGGGACACTGTACTGAACATTTTATTTTGAAAATTCACTGTATTCTCTACGAAGTGTGTTATAATTTCGTGAATTTTGTCATCAGACAACAAACACAGGCTGTGTAGATTTTTTTACGATTAGCCAACACACAGACTTCATTGTAACAGGAGTGACTAGTCATCTATTGTAGCTTTATTGATGGAGTCTACAATGAATAAAAATAAAAGTACCACAGATGCATAGTGGGGCCTTTTACTGTTTTACAGATACCAAAAAAAAAACAACCCCAAAGAAAACAACAAAATAAAATTAGTTTAAGTTAAAAATTAATAAAAAGTAAAACTGTCATTGTGCCAGAGAGCAGTGCAAATTGCATTAATATGTAATTTGCACACTATAAATCTAATAAACAGCTGGAAGAAGGTGTAATACAGGAATATGTGTCTTCAACTCTCTCAACATAAGTAGTACTCCACAGAAGGAAAATAAATGAATCCAAGCAGCTAACATACTTCACACAAGTTTCAATACATAACAAAACAAGAAACAGATTTGTCATGTGGAGTAACATGTATTGCCTTTTTAATCGTTTTTACTATGAGTAACATGACACAGAACAAAAATGCCTATGTAGTTTCAGTGGAAACAGAAAAGTGACCACAGCACTGAGTGTGGCCTCGACCTGTGTGGCAACTTTGTCCCAACTTTAATCTGTAATCTGGTTTGGCAAGGTGTTTGAAATGCGCACACACACACACACCCACACACACACACACACACGGTTAAACATTGACCTGAAGGAGTTTCACACAGACAGGAATCTACAGTTTATCATCCTGACTGTGTATGTGTGTGTGTGTGTGTGTGTGTGGCGACCCGCTGGGTGTTCTTCCTCGTTACAAACAATAGAAGCTTTAGTTAAAAATAAACTCCTTTTTAGCAGTCGTGTTTATTTTTATTCATGCTTTGTTTTGTGTTTTATGGAGTTTTATTTTATATTTTGTTCCAAATAAACTTGTTTTATTTTTCATAGCATTTTACCTATTGTAAAAAAAAAATTTTTATAATTTTTTAATTTGGTTTTATTATTATTATATTTTATTCATTTTATGTAGTGTTTTTTCTCACTTTGTTTATACTTCACTTGATTTTATGTAGTACTTTTATTACTCTACCATTTTATTTTTACTTCGCTTATTATTTTAAATTATTTTAAGTTTTTTTCTTTTCATTCATAGGTTTTTTATTTTATTACATTTATCATTGTAATTGATTTGTGTTAGTTTATTATTACTATTACTCTATAAGCCACTCCCCCACAGCATCTAAACCCACCCTCTGTGGGTTTAGATGCTGTGGCTCCACCCCCCAGACCTCTGACTCTTGTTTAGTGTCATTCAGCTGAGAGCAGAGAAACACCTCTGTCAGTCAGTCTGCCTCTTTCTTAATATCTCTCTGAATGGACTGATGTGGAAGCATGCGGCGGGGCAGAGGTGCATGCTGGGATTGTTCGGGCATTTGGGAATGGATTGTGCACGAGCGAGAGGACGAGCGAGGTGGGTTCATACTGAGAGAGTGAGAGAGAGACAGAAAGAGAGAGAGAGTGACGGGTGTTGGAGAAAATATATGGGTGTGCAATGGTTAATAAGTAATAGGTGTGTGTGTGTGTGTGTGTGTGTGTGTGTGTGTGTGTGTGTGTGTGTGT
>NW_005187645.1:649436-668254 GCF_000239375.1 Pundamilia nyererei | reverse complement strand
GTGTGTGTGTGTGTGTGTGTGTGTGTGTGTGTGTGTGTGTGTGTGTGTGTGCCTTTACAGCAAACAGCGCTGCAAGAATGTAAACGATGTGTGAATATGCATGTGTGTGTGTGTGTGTGTCGTGAACAGGACACGCAGGTTTTCCTTTTTTGTATGAAAGACCTCACACACACACACAAAGTAACACAGTGCAGACAGTAGGTGTGTGTGTGTGTGTGTGTGTGTGTGTGTGTGTGTGTGTGTGTGTGTCCTTCAGTGATTATTTTACAATAATCAGACTGACTAACTGGTGGATTTGTTTGAGTTTTAAGCAGCCATATTCATATCCACAATAATCAGCAGAGGTCTGTCCATAATAAGAATCTCTTGCTGTTGTTTTCAGTTGGCAAACAACAAAAATGTCAGACAGTCACAGTTTGTAAAGCATGATTTTACACTGAGACTAAATTCACATGAATGTTAGGAAATCAGCAGAGTTTCATCAACATAAAACCAAATTTGAGAGAAAAAGCAAATGAATGCCTGTTTCCATCCACACCTGCCAGGTTAATATAATTTTGACTGAGCAAAGTTTCCTAATGTATGGTCAAAACTGTTGATCAGGATGTGCCAGAACAAGATGTTTTTGTTCCTATATCTTTGATGTCGCCCTTCCACACTTTCTTCTGATTGGTGGACTTCTGGAAGCTTGCCGAGGGGCAACATTCAACCATTTGTCAGATTAAAGTCTTTTATTTTGTGTGCATGGAGACGATTGTCACCTTTCAATAAGAGACCTAGTTTAATGTCAAAAGCGTGGATTTTGTCCAGAAAGAGCGGGTAAGCATCACCACGGCAACAAAGAAATAAAGCTTTAAAGATCTGGAAGTTGTATTTTAGCCCAAACAAGCGGGGTTTTTTTGTAAATCCAACACAGGAGTTTGTAATGCCTAAACCTGACTGAAAGTCATATTTTTAAGTAATAACACCTTTAAAGAAAATAATTCTGGGTAAAACACAACTGAAATACACAAAATCAGTCAAATATTTATTTATTCAAATGCTCACTCTTTAAGGAAAATGTGCTCAGTGTAACCTGAATGTATTTCATTTGACCAGATTCCATTAAAAAGTAACATTTTACATTTTGTTACATGTAACAAAATAACATCCTTGCAAAAATACAAATTATTTGTAAAAATCTGTTGTGTGTATGATTCGAACTCGGGTCTCTGAAAATCTGAAATGATTTGCCCCGACACCACCAACCTCCTGACGTGGGCTGCTGTTATTATCTGATACACGTGCATGAATCAGAACATGGAAACACTGACGGGAAGTCTTGAAAAATGTCATGAGAAGGTTGTCTGTTCTCAGTGACGGCCATAAAAAAGAAATAATTAACTATTGACTTTAGTTTGGGGTACAGTAAATGTAGTGAACATTGTCCCATTACGTAAGAATTAAATAAACTTTAGTCTTAGACACAATGCAAGATAACTACATGAAGCTGCTTCTTAGTTATGAAAGGAAAATTCCACCAGGGTCGTTTTGAATATTTAATTATTCTCATTCAAACATAAACTAAAGGAAAAACTTCAAACAACACCCTCAAAGAAGTCTTTGTGCCCAAACTCTTCTTTCTACAGTAAAATATTGATTCCAGTAGATCTCATGTGTCAGAACTACTTGCACTAAATACTGTTATTTAGTGGTTCACCGAAGCGGAGGCAGCAGGAGTTCAATTGTTCTGAGGTAAAATGCTGCCGTCAGTGGGCTCTGCTGGCTGCAAAGTGTTGTAACAACTTGTCTGAGGTCAAATAAGGCAGCGTATATCTAAATATACCACACACCTACTCTACGGCTGATTTTAAGTCATTAAAATAAATATCAGTTCTAATCTATCATAATCAGTGTGTCTGCATGTATTAATTGTTATTAATGGAGTTATCTTTAATCACTTTTATTCATTATTTCATGTGTGCTGAACATACTGGATTCTTTTAATCTCCGTTTGTATATTTATTTATTGTTTATTTTGCAGGTTTTTGTACTTTCACAAGTTAAGCATTAACTTTTAAGTCATAGATGCTCACATATATTTACATGTAATATTATTTTATTGATCTGTTTTCAAAATCATATTGTAATGCACTTGATTTTTTTTACAGCCTGTAGTTGTAATTTTTGAGACTTTTTTGTTTGTGTTTGTAGTTTTATGCTAATAGTTTATTCATTCATTCGTCAGGTTCTTTGTGAGTCCTGTCTCTGTGCCTTTTTGTTATTTTGCTCACTTTTCTGTGTGGTTTAGGGTTTTACTTGTGAATCACTTTAAACTTCAGGTTTAAACAAAAGATTCTATTAAAATTAAATTAAGCTAGGGTAACTAGCTATCAGTAAGTCCCTCATACCTCCTTACTTCAAAGAAACCAACTATCTTTCATGACTGGTGTGCATGCTTTTTTGCTGAGTTAAGGTTGTTAAATTTTCCTTGTTGAGGGCTTAAAAAGCATGGAATTAGATTTCCAGAAGTGTTCATATAACTTAATACAACAATTTTTAGTCTTCTGCTAAAGAAGAAGAAGAAACTGTGTTATTTGTGTCTTTCGGGCTTCACAGTAGTTTCTGTTTTTCTCATTTAACCTCACACCTTCTGGTATTTCCAGTCCAGTTTTTTCTTGTTAACAGTCTGATAATTAGGGCTGGGCCATAGCACACCGTTCACGGTAATACTGGTATAATGTTGGGCTACGATAAGAAAATGAAATATTGCGATAGAATATGGGTAAAACGCCTTTTGGTTAAACTGTCAGCAAGGAATTTGCATTTGCACTGATTGTTTTTTATATATAACTTTAATGCACATAAAAAACAGCTGCTTGGTTTAGTGAAAATACATTGAATTTTTTTTTCCACTAATAAAGTTGTGGAGTTGCAAAGTATTTTGTCTAGTGTCAATTATATCGTCAGTTATATCATTATCACAAATTTTCAAATGTATATCGTGATAAATATTTTTGGTCATATCGCCCTGCTCGACTGATAATCTGTTTTTCTTTGTGTCTGCAGAGTCGAGTTTGTACAGCTCTGAAAGTTCAGGCCTCCAGACTCAGACTACTAGCCAAAGTGAGACCACAGTAATAACTCTGAGCACCCATTGCACTCAGAAAAGACAGCACTAAAACTCACCTCTGACCCCTCCCTGCCTTTTCTTCTCTCAGGTGCCACCTCTCCCACAGTGTTTGGAGTGGGAGGGGCTCCAGCAGGAGGCGCTGTGGGCTCACCGGGGGCAAAGCGGAGCGGCTCTGGAACCGGGAACACTCTAAAGGTAACAGCTCGCTGTGAACTGAAATGGGAGAATTTGGGTCAAATGTGTTAACATAAAGCGGCTTGAGGAGGGCTTTAGTTATCTTAATTGTGGGTTCTCTGGTATTCTCAAAGGGAAATGCAGATATGCACTTTGTGTGTTTGTTGTGATTTGTTATTGCTGTGGTTTATGGTCAAAAATACTAAAGAGGAGTTATTGTGTTTGTTTTTATTCTAGGACTCCACTCCAGTGGCTTTGCATTATTCACAGCTAAAAATAATCCTTCTTTGTCTTAGAAAAGCAGTTCATTTGTGTTTCAGACAGTCTGCTTTAGCTTCTGTCTCCCATCAGTCCACAAACTTTTTTACTTCTACTTGGGCATCTTTCTGAAAACTTGCTGAGGGGGCAGCATCCAGAGCTGCCAAGGTGTCATTTTGGAAACACAGCATTCAGAGCAGTCATAAGAATTGAGCTCTGGGTTCATAATATTTACTTTTGCATATGTTCACATCATTACATGAAATCTGAAACTTTGGTTAAAATGAGCATTTGATACTGTAACTTTAAATAGCTCCCCCTTAAATGTAATGGATTATTAAAGTTGGAAGCATTAGCTCACAGGAAATGTTTCCTCAGTTTTTATCATTGTGTCTAAATTGTATGAGTGTTGATGTGTAATCATAGCTGAATCTTGTTTTGTGCATAAATGAGTGTTAAAAATATATAAAAGAAAAGTAAAATTGTTGGTGAAGAGCCTAAATTTATTTTAAGGTTGTGTTTTAAATAGTTAAGAGAAGCTCTTTTAAAAAACAGATAGTGGAAAACCTTCTGTAGATCAAGAAAATCTCCACAAATTGCTCTTCATATGTTAAACTTGGACTGGATTCATGCAGTTCTCAGCACATCCTATCAGCACACTATGAACTAAAATGTAGTTTAAAACCAGATGACCACATTTGTAACGTGCTGGGTGACATTGATGAAGCTCGTATCACAGGTAACTCTGGACTCCTGAGTTTTTAGTCCTATTTGTACCAGCTGTATGAACCTTAGCCTTGGCATCAATAACGGTAACTACATTAACTGTTGCTGCAGCGCTGGTTGACTAGTCCGGTGCGGAGGCTGAGTCAGGGAAAAGCCGATGGACAGAAGAAACCGCCAATCAGGACGAGGAGGCGGGACAACAGGACAGAGATGACCACACCCCTCACAGGAAATGCGCAAATGGTGTGTAGACACCCATCCAAATGATGGGTTAAAGACACAAAATAGTAATAATGATAACATAAACTAATTGCTTCTTAAATTATGTAGAAGGCGAGGAAGGAGGAGGCAGGGCATAGTGGTGGGGAGGAGGAGCCAGAGGAAGAAAGCCACACCCCTCTACCACCCCCAATGCAGATCATCAAAGACCCTAACAATCCTGAGGTAAGAGTGGCTCTGTTTAAAGCTAGAAATGTTTAATGGCTGAAGATGAATGTGCCATAAATTTCTTAATATTGTATTTGCTGCTTTAGTCACGAGGTAAAAAAAACTCTTCAGAAAACTTTTTGAATAACTACAAAAATAAACTAAATGTTTTTATACAGAAGAGTGGTTTATTTGAAGAGTTTTCAGTCCTAATTCAGAGTTGCATGCAGCACAGATAGAGCACTAGTGCAAGATACCAGTGATCCTCATATGTCTCCTGCCAGTGGACCTCATAGTTACATAAATACCCTGCACTGGTTTGAGTCATATCTATCTGGTACATTTCAGTTTCTTCGTGTTACTAAAGAGAGTTACTCATGGAGTTCTGTAGGTTCTTGTGTTGGGATCAGTACTTTTCATTGTATACATACAGGTAATATTATTAGGAAACAGCATACATTTTCGTTGTTGGAGTTGATACCCAGCTGTAGGTACCTATGAAACTAGTTGACACAAATCAATTAATTAAACTACAGGCATGTCTTCAAGGCCTGAAAGCCTCCATGGCATATAATTCCTTTATCTAAATTTGGAAAAATGGAGGTTACTGAACTTGGTCTTAAAAACCTTGGAAGCATGGTGTCTAAGCAGATACTGACTCTGGATGGCATTACCATGGCTTCCTGTTAGGAATCTTGACCCGATATGTCCGTAAAGGCACACTGTAAGAGATGTCGGACTGTTTTTTTCTTGCTGTATTTCTACATTTCTAAACATCCTGTCTCAGAGTGATGCTGAACAACGGGTTCAATATGTGTTACCTCTATGATGGACTATTGCAATTATTATCAGGCTGTCCTAAAAGATCCCTGAAAAGTCTTCATTTTATCCACAATGTTGCAGCAAGAAAACTGTGAGACCATATCTCTCCTGTAATGGCTTCTCTTCATTGGCTCTCTGTTGTATCCACAATTATATTTAAAAATCTTTCTTGTCACATATAAGGTCTTGACTGATCAGGCCCCATCTTATCTGAAAGATCTCATAGTAACGTATCGCCTCAATAGAACACTATCAGATTACTGGCTTGCTTGTGATTCCTAGTGTATTTAAAAGTACAAGGCGGTGCCTTCAGCTTTCAAACTGTGTACAGTATTCACGCTGTTTTCTTGTCATCAATAAAAGATTACAGTTTTCTGAGGTTACACAGAACTCTTTTAATTTCAGCCTTTTCTATTTCTTCAGGCTCTAGACTCAGATCAGGGATCAAATGAATCAGACACGGAGCAGAGAAACAAAGCACTAAGAGGACGCATGTAAGACAAACCCAAATTTATTACAAAGTCCAAGTTTTGAATGCATTTTTAAGGAGACTTGAATTTTGTGGTTCTGTGTGCAGGTTTGTCGTTAATGAGATGGTCCAATCAGAGAAGGACTATGTAAAAGATCTGGGAGTGATAGTTGAGGTGAGACACAAACATCACACTGAAAGAAAGGACCTACTGACGCTCCACCCAAAAGACTCTACAAATGTCAATCTAAACGTACGACATGTTCTCTGCTGACGTTTCTCAGGGCTTCATGTCCCGGCTGGAGGTCAGAGGGATTCCAGAGGAGATGAGAGGAAAAGACAAGATTGTCTTCGGCAATATCCAGCAGATCTACGACTGGCACCGCGAGTCCGTGCCACAAATGCACACGTGAACAAACACACTTCATTATATACACAAAGATGCTCACTGGGTGTTTTTCTGTTTCAGCTTCTTCATGGTGGAGTTAGAGCGTTGTATTCAGAATCACGACCTGCTCGCAGACCTCTTCATCAGACATGTGAGTTCTACAAACAAAATGACTTGTTCAAAACAGAATATATAGCATGGCTCTGACCTGAGACCTCAGGGACTCAACTCAGAACTCATTTGTCTTGACTTTGGGCTTCATTTAGAACTAGATTCAGGGCTCAATTTATTTATTTTTGTCTCAAGATATAGGAAGCAGGATTCAAATAGGACTTGGCTCATTACTTTTTATGGCTTAGCTTAGAACTTTGTTCAAAGTTTCACTCAATTGTCAACTTAAGACTCAGCTTGTCCCTGCATTAGGACTTGACTTGTTTGTCCTGGCTTAGACCCACAATTGATTATTTGAATATTCACATGATCTAAGATGTGAACAAAGATATGGATCATTACCATGATCTGGGGTTACCACTGAAACCACTGTGAGACCTTGCCTCAAACCATCAGTGACCTACTGAAGTGAGCGGGGGGTTGACGTGCCTGGGAACATGTCTTCCTAGTCCAAAGTGGTTTCCTGGAAAGAGTGACCAATGTTTTATAAATGCAGGTGAGTCTTTTCCTGTTGAGATGACTCCTCCATGTTGTACCATACATTTATAGAGTGGCTGTTTGGTTTCTTCTATAAAAGGGTCCAGGCCCTCCTCGCTGCACTGCACTGCATACCATGATGTTCATCTTGCTTTTAGGAGTTTTGTCCTTGCAATGAGCCAGTTTTTGTCTGCTAGATTTACTACGTCTGAAGTGCACTGGGATGCCATGCTTGGAGAAAATTTCCAATAAACATGATACAGGAACAGAAAAAGTTGTTGTCATTCTGTTTCTCCCTAGTTGGTGTCTGGCATTCTTTCCTCTGCATTTTCACTGATTTGATGAAGGCCCAGTTAGGATAACCACATGTTCTAAGAGCTTTGTTTACGTCTGTGTGTTCCTGTTCCCTTCTGCCTTAGAGGGAACCTCCTCGCTGGTCCCAAACAAGTTTGTGTTCCAGTACCTGGTGAGAGTCAAGGTCTAGCATGAGCTGAATAACTCAGAAGCTACAACAACATGGGGCTCAATTCTAAATTCATGACTTGCTCCTGAGGTTGAACTTGGCTCGAGTTGTTGTCTGCACATAGGATTTGAGTTATCACAGAACTCAGGACTTCTTGTTATTTGCTTGGGACTTGACTCAGGATGTGTTGAAGACCTAATACAACTATTTCTTTTTTACTTTCTTGTTTTTTACAGGAGCGTCGTCTACACATGTATGTGGTTTACTGTCAGAATAAGCCGAGGTCAGAGTTCATCGTCATTGAGTACGAGACCTATTTCGAGGTAATGCGTCG
This sequence comes from Pundamilia nyererei, assembly GCF_000239375.1. Lineage (NCBI taxonomy): Eukaryota > Metazoa > Chordata > Actinopteri > Cichliformes > Cichlidae > Pundamilia > Pundamilia nyererei. The sequence goes on along the minus strand of NW_005187645.1, from coordinate 660,434 downwards.
CTTTTCTGTTTTTTTTCTCATTTCTATACTTGGCTATTCTTTTCTGTTGTTTTTTTTTAATGATTATCTTATAGAATAGAATAGAATAACTTTATTATCCACATCAATGGAAAGTTGTTTTCAGTTCAACAAGCCATAAACAAATAATCAAATCAACCCGTAATAGTTTCTTTTATTTTTCCTTTCCTGATTTTTTTAAACATTACTATCTTAAAAGTTAAAAAAGGGGGAAAAAATCGAAAGAGCAGGCTTTCCTAAAATGCACGTTCTTGAATGGACCTTACAATAGTAAAAATCAGCCAAAAACTGAAACTGAACCAGACCTTCTATCTCTGTCTCTGCCTGTCTGTCTGTAGGAAATCCAGCATGAGATCAGCTGCAGGATGTCCATCAGTGATTATCTGATCAAACCAATCCAGAGAATCACCAAATACCAGCTGCTGCTCAAGGTCTGTGAAGAACCTGTCAACATGATTTGTGTTTACACTAACTGCTTAAATGAAACATTGATTTTAAAATATATTTAATGCATTTTTGGTGGAACCTGAATGTTACAATGGAATTGCTGGTATCTGTGGAGTAAGTTTGGGTATTTTATATCCTGCTTAAAAATGCATCTGCCCAGAGACCATAGAAGACAATTACCCAGTAGCTAAATGTGGTACAAAGGTTCTTTTATTATTAGGGTTATTAGGGTTTGTGTATTTTCCCTGACAAATATGGCATAAAACTAAAAACCAAGCTAAATTTGGAATTTGACCGGAGGTGCTGATCTTGATTATAGACTGGTTGGCTCTCAGGGCAAAATATATCGGATGAAGAAATTAAATTTCACTAGTGTGAATTTTTTCTTCTACCAGTGCAAGAATTACATGAAAAAGTATGAAGAGAGTTTACAGATGAGAAGCAAAAAAGAGCCGTCAGGTGCTCAAAATAAACCTTAGACTCAAACGTTAGAAAAGGCTTTTCCTCGCAACATGTCATGTAATACAACTTATACAACTTAAAATACAACTAAAAATAAATATAGTTTCATGCATCGGTCAAAACACTCCACTCCAGGTACAGGACGCCCAGCTGAAAACGCGTCGAGTGCCAGAGATTCACAGAATTTACAGAAAATGCACTATTTTGTGAATTATATCGTTATCGGGATGAGAAATGTCTTCTATCGGGATACGAGATTTTGATCATATCGCACAGACCTATTGGCTCTTGCTCCAGGCTTGGATTAGAACTTCGGTCAGGTGGAGTTTTTAACTTTTATTGAGGGACTTGATTCAGGACACAACTCGGGATGCAACTTGGGATTTGTTGTTTTTGAGTTGGAGCCGACCTCAAGACTTGAATTGACTCATTCTAATGTTGTCTTTGAAATTAGCCACGATTTGACATGGTTTAGTATTAGACTCAGAAATTATTTCGGACTCAACTCAGGCAAGAAATGTGTGGGTTGTTTTATTAACTCCCTTAACAGTTTTATTACCTGTGCGCTCTGATTGGTTTACAATGACAGCCTTCCTTGTAATGGCATAAATTTTGTACTTTTGGGTAGAGCTTTTTGTGAGAAATCCGAGATAAACTCATCAGTTCATCATACCAGCGTGTATTTTAAGATATTTTCTGATGTTACACTTTAAGGACACACTATGACTTTGGCTGAAATTCAAACACTTATATTTTTTCTGTTTGTTCATCAGGATTTCCTCAAGTATACGTCGAAGGCAGGGCTGGACTGTGAGGAGATTGAGGTAAGTTTTTTCTTTGCTTTCCTTTTCTGTAAATCATTTCATAAACTTTCAGAAACATCAAACAACTGAACCACAGCTTTGTTCGTGTTTTTTGTTATTGATCAGTTTTAGTTTGATAATATAAAAACAGTTGTGTTGTGCCACAAACTGTTCTGATAATACACAAAGGCACAAAGGATCTGCATTCTGGGAAACAGTTTATTTACTGAATTTATTATATTTTCATTCAAATTCTTGTGACCTTTAAACTTTGTTAAATTTTTTGTAAAAAATAGATATTTATTTTTTAAGCTTTGCTAAGAGTTGTAAAAAAAACCCTCTAATAGACAACAAACAGAGTTTTGTTCTTCAGCAGACAGCTGTTTCTGTCTCATAACCAACGAGCAGGAGACAGCAAAGAGCTGCTGCTGCTTCTGGCATAGTGAAGATCGTTATAAATGATTTACACGAGATGGTGAATCATCGCCCTGAGGACTAACACAAACTTTTGTAATATTTAGTAACTGTGTGTGTGTGGTCTGTGTACAGAAAGCGGTGGAGCTGATGTCATTGGTTCCAAAACGCTGCAATGACATGATGAACCTGGGACGCCTGCAGGGATACGAGGTACACCTGTCTGTCCACCTGTCCGGCTGATTTGTTTTGTTAGCAATTTCATGTCACTAGGACAACATAGTAACATAATTGATTTCATGCTAATTAACACTGAAAGCTCTGAAAGAAATTTGATAATATTTCAAATTTTAAGTTTCCATTTTGGTCTACAAACACAAAATGGACAAAAAGCAGAACTGAGCCACGCAGAGATGAAGGACAATGAACAGAACCCAGAGGAACACCATATTACATTGATAACAGCACACACGGCATAATAATGTTGTTGTGGGTGCTGCTACCGAGCTCTACAACAACAGCTTCTCAAGTAGTTTGTGTGCAATTTACCTGTTTCAGGCACATATTCATTCAAAAAAATTAGAAATGTGTGTAGAAAGCACAATACAAACAATTAACAATGACATATATGAGGCATGTACACAATTTACTTTTGCTGATTTCCTGGAAATGTAAAGTTTGCTGCAGGGTATCTGGACTCTTATCCATCGGTCTTTCTTTCTTCACTCACCTCCTCGTTCTTTCCAGGGAAAGCTAACGTCTCAGGGGAAGCTGCTGCAGCAGGAGACTTTCTGTGTTTGGGAGCAGGACGGAGGCGTTCTGTCTCGCAGCAAAGAGCGCAGAGTTTTTCTGTTCGAGCAGATCATCATCTTTAGCGAACTGCTGCGCAAAGGCTCCAACAACCCAGGATACCAGTTCAAGAACAGCATAAAGGTCAGACTGGTCAGCACTGTTTAGACTCGACACCGTCTTGAGGTCTGAATTAGGAGTAATTGTGTTATTGTTTGTGTTCAGGTGAGTTATCTGGCAATGCAGGACGGCGTGGACGGTGATCCCTGTAAGTTTGTGTTGTGGTCTCGTGGGTCGGCGGAGCGCTTCACGCTCCAAGCATCTTCTGCCAGCATAAAGATGACCTGGGTAGAGACCATTGCTTCCCTGCTGGATGCCCAGAACAACTTCCTGTCAGGTAAAAACCTTGTCAAAAACATTCCTGAAATATCTGAAATATCCATTATGTTACCTGTCCTAAAATATCCTTAATTCTCCTTGGAAAATTCCCTTTCATTGTCATTGGATCACTACTGATTTTGAAATCTCTTATTCAACTGAAATGCTACTGAATCTCAATGGAACATCTTTTATTATCTTTCTCATATTCCTCAAATACTTTTTGTTTTACCCTAAATATCTTTAAACCATATTTAAATAGCCTTAATTTCCCCAAACCACCCTTAAACATCTCTGTTATGTTAGTAACGTTGGGCTTGTGTTAACGTAAACCCCCCTTAAGTCACCCTTGAAATCTTAGTATACCTTTCGAAGTCTCAAATCCTCTGCAAGCTGTTCAATCTTTGTTTAATGCCAAATGAATCCAATTTCCAAATTTCCCAAAAATGTCTTCCTTACAACCTCCTTGAAAACTCCTTGAATCAATCAAAAGTATCATTTTTGTGAACAACCCTCCAACATTCCTAGATCTCTATGAATCACCTTAAATCTCACTGAAACAGCTCATGCATATCCATGCTGCATCTAATCTGTGCCCACAGCTCTCCAGTCTCCTATTGAGTATCAGAGGAAGGAGGGCGTGATCTCTGTGACACGGCCACTGTCATCAGGAAGGCCGCCATCTGCACCGCCAACTCCCAACGGTCACGCAACTCAGCCCCCTCCTGACAGTGAACAGGAAGATCAGGTTTGAATCCCTCCTTTCACTTTCCTTGTGTACCATAAGTTCTTGAAAAACTTTCTTACATCAGACCATATGACCTTTGACCCTTCAGGAACTGGTTCTGGTGCTGCAGGACTTCGTGGCGGTGCGGGAGGATGAGATCTCTGTGTTTCGGGGGGAGAAGGTTCAGATTCTGGCATCCAACCAGCAGGGTCAGAGTCTGGTCTATCGGCCGGCCAACAGCGATTCGCCAGCCGCCGAGGGCTGGGTGCCACGCAGCGTGCTCAACACACACTGACATTTACACATGAACAAACACACACTGGCAGCAGGGTCAGAATCTGGTTTACTATTAGTACATACACAAACACAATGACAGCACTCCAAATACTAAATGCAAAATGGGTCAAAAGCATGTTGGGAAATATTTGTGCAGCAAAAAGGTAAACATGACGATGGCAATGTCTGCGTGTCTGACACTTTGGACAAAAATATGTCTCCTCCACTTTCTCATTTTCTCACCTGATGAGATTTTTCAGAAACAATCATTAGGAATTATGTGAAAGTTTTAAGCATTGCAGAATATCCTTAATATTACATCTGGGTCCAAGGGGCAACCCTCCATAGCAACTTCATGGATCCTCAAAGTGTGTAACAGTGGAGCTGGAGCATACTTGCCTGACATCAACAAATTAAAGTGTAATTAGTGTTCTAGTTGGTTGTTTGGTTTTAACTCAAAATTTCTAACAATCTTTGTAAAAAGTTGATTGCAGCTTATTTGAAGTCCAGAATGGTGTGATTATGCCTAAAGATTGTTCTCAGTCAATAGCAGTAGACTAAGCAGAATAAACTAGATCTTAATGTCCTCAGGCATCACCTCCAGAGAGGTAGCAAGGTTGAACTTGCTAAACACCTCACCTAGAAGGTGTTTAACAGGGATCCTAGTTGGATGTATGAACCACAAGTGGATCCTTTCATTGTGGAATAGATGCTCTACTTTGAGCCTGTCCCAAAAGACCAAGATCCTGATCCAGTCCAGACCCTTCGGGCTATTATAATTTCTTCTGCTTGAATCCTTGTATCCAATATTGGTCCTTGGTCTCTTTGGTCACTATTCACAGTTGGCTATGAATAGAAAAGGACAGATAGTGTTTGAGTTGTAGTTGATTGATATAGAATCTCAGGATCTTGTTAACATGTGGGGGATATAAGTGGGTCTTTGTGGTGAACTCAATCCAAATGGAAAGCAAAGATTTGCCTCGTGTTTCTCATGCAAATACAGTGAGTGGATTGCGGTGTTTGAAACTATAAGGAAAACTGTTTCCTTCCAAAGCATAACCGACTCCATCACTTTCTTCAGTAATAAAGTTGAACCATATCGATTCAGCAAAACAGCACAAATAGCAGTAGTAACATTTCCCTCCATTTTGACTGTCAATGGTGTCAAGAGACTCCAGAGTCAATGGACTAATCTCGGCTGGTCCAGTTCTTATTGGGGGCCTCCTGAGGTTTTCCTACGACAGACAACAAATCTCTCCAGAGAGTTTGGTGTCCATCCTCAGTTAGGCTTAAAAAAAACCCAAAAGTGAGGAGTTCAACAGGCATCCTGCTCAGATTTCAGGACCAGCTCAGAGTTTTCTTTCACAAAGTAATCTCTACCTTAACATTTTTTTCCATTGTTGTCTCTTTATGTAACAGTGCTGTGACCCATCAGAGGGTTAGGAACTGGAGAGGTAGACACTGCCATCATTTATGCTCTGAAGGTTTCCTGACATGTTTCAGACCCTGATTACTGTTCAGCATTTTAGACTTTAAACACACACACACATACACTCTCCCAGCAGCAGGTACTGTTAGTATCCTCCCTCATTCCTGGTGCTTTAACATTCAGCCAGAACACAGCTCTTCACCTCGTTCTATCAGACGCTGCCGTCAGGGTCCAAGCAACCAATAACCCACTCTTATGACTTCACAAACTGTTCTCCGTGGGTCAGTGGAAGGGAGGTCATATGACCATCATTACAGTCATCATCACCACCATCCAGACGGGGACTCCAGGAAGAAAAGACAGTCAAAAAAATAAATAAATGAAAGCCTCCTGGACGAGAAGAGGCAAAAAGACCTATCAGCCAATCAGAACTGAGTTCTCTACGCGTCGTTCTGTTAATAGTGTGTATAAAGAGACTGAGGACACACACACACACACACTTCATACACACACCAATGCTATGATGAAGATGCAGATGAAGATTACTATGAAGATAATTAAGAATAATAGAATCTGTTTTTCACCTTAATAGAGAGAAAAAAATGAGAGAAAATGTTTGTCATATTAATAACTGCGTGCGTGTGCATGAGAGCGAGGGAGAGCGTGTGTGTGCGTGTGTTAGTAACGCCGTCCTATGTGTGTGTGTGTTTTTCCACCGACAGCTAGGTGGTGTCCCGGTGTAGCGTTGCCATGACGAATCGTTGTGTTTGCGGTGACACCATTTTTTGTTTGTTTATTCGTTTGGTTGGTTTTTATAGCAAACCAGAGCTGCTGCCGCCCTCCTCCCGCCCCGCCCCTTCTCTGTCTTTCTCCAGTCAACAAGGCGGCCTCAGCTTTGGTTAGTTTGATATTCTGATTATGCATTTCTCGTTCCTGTATATAGACCAGACGTCCAACTGCTACTCTATGTACTGTGGACACTGAACCGGTCTGTCTCTCAGCAGCCCAACCAACTGTGACTGTCTGTTTCTACTAAAACCGAAGCTGTAACCTTCAGCACGCTCTCTACCTGTCTCTCTCTATCTGTCTCTCTTTCTCTCTACCTCTCTCTCTCTCTCTCTCTGTTTCTCTGGTGCCATTCTCAGACAACACCCCGGTCCTTAAGGAGCTGCGCAGCCTGTCAGGTGCACTAAAGAGCGGTTAGGGTGGAGGATAGTGTGCTATGAAGCAAACTATGAATGATTTAACTGGTGTTAAAGGAAAAGTTTGAGTTCTTTCAAGTCTATCTTAATATAACTTCTTTAAACTGATCTAAAAATGTACAACCTGTTGGCAACAGCTTTCTGGTTTCTGTTAGCAGAATTATAATAACACTAACAAAACTTTCAGTTCCTCTAATGTCCACTTGATGCTGCAAAAATGAGTCCCTATACTTAGTCTCCCATGTTAAAATGTCCAACTTCAGCCTGCTACAGAAAACAGTTTTGGTCTAGTTTCCTCCTTTGTAACAACTGTATGGGGCTGAATTTAGTTCATAACTCACATGTTTAAACTGCATTAAGGCTTAATGTTTGCGTTATTAGGGGTGGGGCCTTGTTGAGTGACAGGTGACTATAGTGTAGCTGTCTGCAAGGTTTCACCTTAGTTATTTTGAAGTCACTTAGCTGGACCTTTAGGGTGGGTTTGAAGTGATTTGTGTAATTTGGTAATAAAACAGAATCACATCATCAACATATGGTGATATACGCATATAGCTTAAGCTCAGTCTGTCCTTTCTGGATCATTTTTTAAGGATCAAGAAATCAAATACAGAATACAAATCTCAAAACTATTAACCATCTATGATTTAGCTGTTTAAACTGTATTTGCATTTGTAAACAATAAATGCCCAATGAAATAGGTAGCTTGTAGCATTTCCAGATTATTAAATTTGTTTGGGAACTTTTTTGGTTAAAAAAAAAAAAAAGCTACAATAGAAACCAAGAAGCACCTGATTCCTGTGCAGGTTTCAAAGGAAAATATGTTACTAAAGCTTCTCTTAATGTGCATATGGAATGTGATTGGGACTAGTATATTAAGACAGACTTGAAGGAAACCTAATGTTTTCTTAAAGGGCAACACACACCGATGGCACTTGACTATGACATTCATTAGACTTTTTGTCCCAGCTACTGCAAACCTGGCTTTCTACTAAATGTCAAACTATGTTTGGCAGCATAGCTTTGATTCAGTCTGTTTCAAATATTTTTCTAAGCTGAATGGTGGACATCAGATTGTCCATAACTTTCTGGTTCAAGATGGTACTTTGGGTTAAATATTACGCTGTTTGGCAACATTTACTTTACTGGGTAATTTTGTGTTAAATCTCTTAAATATTATATTAAAAATCTAACGTTTAGCTGCAAATTACACAACATTTTATCACATTTGTTAAACAGTTTGTAATTCGTGGCTGTAATTATGAAGGGAAGCGTTCCTGTCTGCTTGTTGTATACTGGCTGAAAAATAGTTAATAAACTGACATCTGTTCTCTAAAAAAAAAAACATCCTTGCTAGCGGTTATCCCTGCTGTATCTGAGCTTCCGTTCAGCAGTGTAAATTCTTTTCTTTAGTATTTTAGACTGATAAAACACTATAGTGCTGATTTCTCACAAGAGAAACAGTAAAACAAAACAGTATAGTGTGACCAATCTACTGTTTCTCATCTTTTTAAGGAAACAGATGTCAGTATACAAACTATTTCTCATACTCCCTAATACTGAATTTTCTTTTATTATTATTATTATTAAAATGTTGAATATGATGATTAGTTACTCTTTTTCCTTTATAATTGGGGATAAACTGGTTTCTTCAAAATACTTGTTAATTTGCAGCTAAACAGCAGCAGGCCTTTTCAGGAAACTGGAAACAAATTACACAAATGTCCAAGTTTGTAGTGAAAAAGCAGAAAAAGACAGTGTTAATGTCTTGTAATAGTCATTATAAATACCAACATCCACTTCTTCACATAAACATGCAAATACAAATTATGACTGTCTAAAATATAAGTTAATATCGAGTCCTTAAAGACCTTCAAGCTACTTAACATCAACATGACATTCGTCAGGTGAATGACCCTTAAAAACAGATGCCACTTTGGTCCTTTTACAGAGCTGGCAAAGGATTTTGTGTCAGTGTGATAACTGTCAATGCAAAAAAAAAAAAAAAAAAAATAATTATGTGGTTCAAAATGCTTAAAACATGAGCAAGGTCACAACTTTGGAACTCGGAGTGCACCAGAAGGGTTTCGATTTGATTGCCGAGCATTTCAAAAGGAACTCCAACAGGTGGAAAGCTGTGCATTATGAAGAGTTTGAAAGTTAAAAGTATTTCACAATGAAGGTGCTACAAAGTAAAGCTTAAAATAAAATGTGGACCATGATTAAAGGTTTAAGATGGATAACTGTGCACTATAGAGGTGTTATAAGTTTGGAAATAGCACACAGCTTAGAAATCAGTGCACTATGAATGGTTTGAGGTGAAAGGTAGTGTACTAAGGTTTAGGATGAAAAATAGTACACTACAAAGGCATAGGGTGCTGTTTGAGACCCAGCCTTGTTGCCGACTGGCAAACTCAACTAACCAATCAACCAGTGTTATTTGTACAGAACTAACAGCTGCTAACTGACTGCTAACAGCTCTCTGTGTTTGTAATAAACGTCATTTTTCATCCAAAACAGTCTGTATGTGGCTTCTTCATCTGGACTTCTTTTTCTTTTTTAAATACATGGATCAATTACTACATTTATACATTATAACCATTTATATTTTGCATATAAAAAATGGATGTAGCCCAGGGGTGTCCAAACTCCGGCCGCGGTCCATTTTTAATTGGCCCGCAAGCAAGGGCGTAGATTTGGCATGGACGGAAGGGACGTGTCCCCATCAATATCCAGCGATTATTGAATTGTCCCCACCAATAATTTGATCTCTGCGAGTAAAGAAAAACAACTGTCAACGTCTCATTCACCCAGCGGTGCAGAAAGAGTTAAATTACGTTCTCTACTGGAGTCCTACGTCATGTGACAAATCTGGCCAATGTGATTGGCTGTGCCTTTCAGGGAGCTCTGTTTAGTTTTAGCAGCGGCAAACCTGCGCTGCGAGGAGGAGAGGAGGATGGCAGCAAAAAGGAAGATCCTGGATATAAGAAAGTTTTTTTTCAAAGAAACCTGTCAGTCGCTTAAAGTCAAGTTCACTCATAAAATGTGTCCGTCACAATAACGTTACAGGCTATGCTAGGCTTTGGCCCACATCAGTCTAAAATTGTATGTAACCATGAATAACGTGTTTTGGAAACTAACTGCACAACAGGCAGCACTATTAGTTATCTCAGTCTCCCAGAGTAGCATTTCTAATTTTGATTGAAACTGTCAGAAAAAACGGCAGCCTCGAGCAAGCCAGGTTATTAGTTTACAGAGGCTGTTAAAATTATACGTCTAACATTAAAATGTTAGTGACACAATAATTTCATCCTAGTGGTACTGACCATTGACTGTTTTCTACAGTCAGCGAAAGACGGCGGTGGGTTTGAAAACGATTTGCCGGGAGTCCGGTGTTCTCACGGGCTCTAGTGAGCCTTGCCCCCGGCTCGCTATAGGGCTTTGGAGCGTGATGTCACGGGGGTGGGCGTGGAAAGGATTTTGGCCCGATCCGCCATTTTGGGGGTCTAGCGCAAGTGAAAAGGGAGCGAAGTCACACACAACAGCCATGGTTCGTATTTGCTGTGTGGTCGGCTGCAATGTTCGATCACACAACCGGCAAGAGAATAAGCTTGAAAATGGTTTATCTTTTCATTCTTTCCCAACCTGGAAGCAACATGAGCAGCTCGTGTATCGATGTTACCAAACGAAGGCGTCTATGCAAGGCAAGGCAAGGCAAATTTATTTGTATAGCACAATTCAACAACAAGGTGGTTCAAAGTGGTTTACAGAGACATTGGAAACAAAAACAAATAAAAAGCATGATTTAAAATTGATTAAAACAAGCAAACAAACAAACAAACTAAATAACAAACAAGCAAACAAACAAACATAACAGTATGTAAAAAAAAAAAATCAAAACAGATAAAATCAGAACAATAGATCAAATCAGTAGTTAAAATGTAAGTTTTGAAGTTTAAGCTTAAAAGTGTGGATTTGGTGCTTTATTCAAATGCAGCTGAGAACAGGTGAGTCTTCAACCTGGATTTAAATAAACTGAGTGTTTCAGCTGATCTG
>NW_005187645.1:610391-623208 GCF_000239375.1 Pundamilia nyererei | reverse complement strand
GATGACCTCTCCTGGACTGCAAATACTACGGCGGTGGTTAAAAAGGCCCAGCAGCGTCTCCACTTTCTGAGAGTGCTCAGGAGGAACAACCTGGAGGAGAGGCTGCTGGTGACATTTTACAGAGCCACCATAGAGAGCATCCTAACGTACGGCATAACAACATGATATGCAGGGTGTTCAGCTGCGGACAGGAAAGTACTGCAGAGGGTCATCAACACAGCCCAGAAGATCACTGGCTGCTCTCTGCCCAGCCTGGAGGTCACTGCAAACTCTCGGTACCTCAGCAGAGCTGGCAATATCATCAAGGACCACTCTCACCCCAGCAACCAACTGTTTGAACTATTACCATCAGGCCGACGGTACAGGTCACATAAAACCAGGACAAACAGATTCAGGGATAGCTTCTTTCCCAGAGCTATCACCGTAGTAAATAAGCACAAAAACAATTGAACCTATTCCATACCTTCACTGTCATTATATTATGCTGCTATCCTGTATATATTGTACATACTATTGTTTGAGTACTTACGATTGGTTTTTTTTTTGTACTTTTTATATTTTACATTTATATTTATTATTGAAACTTGCACCAAGGGAGTGGCACTCCAATTTTGTTGTACTCTGTACAATGACAATAAAGGCTATTCAATTCTATTCTATTCATCTTCTCCAGGTCAGTGTCAGAGCACGAAAGACATGTCAAACTGGTGTTACAAAGATTGTTGCAAAACCGCCTTTTTGTCAAAGCAGAGAAGTGTGAGTTTCATGTAACCACTGTTTCTTTCCTTGGATTCATAATTGAGCAGGGGAACTTGAGACCGGATCCTGGAAAGGTCAAAGCGGTTTTGGAGTGGCCCACACCCCCAAACCGCAAACAGCTTCAACGTTTTTGGGGGTTTGCAAATCTGTGACAATTTTCCCCTTGTTTTTTCTCTGTTCTGTAAATCTTCTGTCTAAGAAGAAATCTGAGGCTGCTGTTCTGAGAATGAGCTACCAAAGCTTTTTATGAATAAATCAATAAAGATCCATTTATGGAAAGCTGTGGTGAAGGCAGTTTTGTCTTTAATTATATTCAACAATATAACATTTGACCACTTTTAAGTGATTATTCTAACTTTCTAACACTAAAGTTAAGGTTATATACCTAATTTCTATTAAGTGGCCCAGCCCCTCCTATATTTTTATGTATGTGGCCCTCAGTGGAAAAAAGTTTGGACACCCCTGATGTAGCCATATGAAAGTCAGACATTGGTGTGTGAGTGAGAAGTTACTCTCTATTTACATTGTAAGTAATTATAAATATTATTTTTAATTTCTTGTTCTGATGCAAAGGCTGAATAACTAACAACAAAAAATAAATTAAAAAAGCAGGACCAAAGTATCAGCATCTGCTTTGGCAGAAAATGGATGGTGGCCTATCTCAGACTTTCTCCAGCCACCCTCTGAGAGATGTAATCTCTACAGTATGTCTTTGGTCTTACCTGTGGTCTACTCCCAGTTGGACATGCTAAAATAAAAATCACATAAGAGGTATCTTGGTCTCTTTACCACAACAGACTGGTACAGTAACCAGTCTGTCAATATCTCACTGCGCTCTCCTCTCACTCATGAACAGACCTGAGATACTTCTCACTCACAACTTGAAGAGACACTGCACTCTTTTCCAGTTGAAAACAATGAATTCAGAGTTGGAGGTGCTGATTCGTAACTCAACAACTTTACAGTCAGCTGCTACCATCCCAGTACATCGACCCAGTGGAAGTCGTTGTTTGTTGAAGACAGCAGACCTACATCCTCCACAAAACGCAAAGATAAGAATCTGAAAATGTGACACCCTCCATACCTTGACTGTTCACTGTCTACCAGGAACAAATAGGCCTTATAGCAAGCGATGGAGATGAAGCTTTCATTGCAGTTGTACAGAGACCAAAGCTTACAACAACAAGCCAGATACCCAATGGTCCTGCAGGAACCCCTGAATCTGAGGTTCAACTAACCGATGACTTGCCATCAATTTCAGCCAAATTGTTTATTCAAATCTAGGTATTGGTCCACAGCTGTTGCATCTGTGAAAGTAGGGTCTATATGCAAAACATTTCTACATTACATCACTGTAATGATGTTTATATACCAAAAGATGAGGTTCTGATTTTGAATGAATATTTTAATCTGCAAAGTAGCTATTTAACAGATGTAAAGGAGAAAAAAAGGTAAATAAAGAATCTAAGTAGATTGGATTAAATCGTGTCATTCATTATATAACAATCAAATGCTGAGTCAAAGCTTCTAATAGGTGTTAGACTATGATGTATTATTCTAGGTTGAGTAATTTCTAGGACACAGTGCCAGGACACACTCTGACCTGGAAAAATATCCCGATAAGAGCATTTGTAAAGTTGTAAACTGATTTAGATTACATCTGTTACTTTACATTACACGCAGGTGGAGGTGATAAACAGGATGTGTTGGACTTTTTATAGTGTACAAAGTCAAAATGTGTTTCAGCTGGATTATGATGATTAGTGCTGCAATGATTTAATTAGCACCCAATGCTGTAATCAACTGTAAACAATTATTGTTTCTAAACCAAAAAGATCCAAATGTTTGCTGTTAGTCAAAGTCATGCCTCTTAGTAAACTGTAAAAGTGAAATATATATTTCTAGCTATAAAGCTAGACATAACTATTGAACAACACAGCAATTTACAGTTCATATTTAGATAATGAGAATTCTTATCACTGGCTTACAGATTATCAATCAGACCTGAGATTAAAGATTCATCCAGCTAAAACGCGAAAGAAAAATTGGCAATAAGACAGTTTAGAGATACAGTGATATAAACATTCAAATAAGTTTGGATTTTTAAATAAAAAAATATGTTGTTTCAATTGAATTTTGTGTAAAAACAAAAAAGTGACAGAGCCTATAGATCAAATTAAATAAAAATGTAAAATATAGTTAAAAATATGTTTTAGTTCTTTTGATTTGTCTGATTTGATGAATGTAATGTAGCTGTGGACAACATAAGCCCATTATTAACATCTAAATGGTGCTTGAAGTAAGCCAACAGGCAGACTTTTATTATGAAAAGCCGAGTAAAGTCCATTCCAGCTCACTTACATAATCAGCTGCACTTATGTTTCCTGAAGCCTGCAAGTATCACATAGTCAGCTGCTGTCTGTGTTTTCAATCAGAGGTGGGACTCAATCGGAGCAGTGCACTCTGGGAGGCTTGTAGCTCAGGAAGAAAAGCATGCAGTCAATTATTTCAAGAAATGGATGTGAAACTCCAGAGCCAGTGAAAGCCGAAGTGAAAGGTGAGTTTGAACCATTAAAGAGTTTGTAAAATGTTGAGTCTGTTGGTTTAAAGAGTCATTAATAAATTCAGCTTGCTCTTTTGGAAGGTTTCCACCTGGACAAACAAAAAGAAAACACACAGCTCAAAAGGTTAGAATAGGCTTAAATAGACTGTCTGCTGACATTACCAACATATTCTATTGCAGCAAGTAGAATGTGACACCGATAAATGCATAGCAAACAGGGAGCAGTGCCAAACTCTGAAGACTTGAACCTCCACTTGTTGCAAGTATAGGTTTAAGTCTCTGTAGAATAAAGTATTTTCTAGCATCTGCCTCCAGAGTTATAATGTTCATTTGTTGTTATGTTTTGTTTATGTTAAATTAGAAACTTTGCAGCTTTTATTGGTCATATAGAGGAAATCCTGAGTAGATGTTTGTTGTATGTGCTTTGCATGTGTCAGACTGAATGGATGACTCAAGTCATAAGCTCTGTATTTATTATTATTATTATTATTATTATTATTATTATTATTATTATTATTTACCTGTTGTGTGGCACTGGAGTTGCTGACCATTTAATGATTATAATCATGGAGTAGTTTATTAGTAGTTACATTTCATTATCCTCCAAAATTACCTCACAGTGAAAATTGTTCAATACAAATGTTCCTTTATATCAATACCTTAACCAGAACCATTTTCCCATTTTATATATAAGAATCATGACTGTGGTATCTTTAAAACATGGATTTATGGAGTTAAAGGACACATGGGGCTTTAATTTTGCATAAATTAATTTCTGGTGGATCTGACTTTGCTTCAGTTATCACTGAAATTAGGACTGTGGCCCTCTATCACTTATTTTTACTGAGCTCTTCAGGTTAACAGTTCTTTCTTAGCCTAACGTCCATTAAAATTTCAAGTTAGGAGTTTACAACCTTTTGATCACTTCACAGTAATCCAAACCCCAAATGTGTAGTAAGATAAAAAAAGTTCCACAACTCCACAATGGACCTTTTGGTTAGATTGCTGTCACAAAGCTTCTGTGTTAAGAATGGATTTAAAGCCCATTAACAGTGGTGTTTGTAACCTTTGACCTGCAGGATCTGTCCCTTCCTGGCTGCAGGGCACCCTGCTGAGGAACGGGCCTGGGCTTTTCTCTGTAGGTAACTCTGAGTACAACCACTGGTTTGACGGCTTGTCGCTCATCCACAGCTTCACCTTCAGCAATGGTCAGACTTTGATAAACCTTCAGCATCATTTAACTGTTGACTGTCAGTTGTCCATGTAACTGCTGAATATGTTCAATGTTCTGATATTGCTATTTCAGGTGAGGTGACTTACAGAAGTAAGTTTCTGAAGAGCGACACCTATAAGAGAAACATCAAGGCAAACAAGATTGTTGTCTCTGAGTTTGGCACCATGATCTACCCTGATCCTTGCAAAAACATCTTCTCCAGGTAAAGCCCATCCAGATCATGATCTTACAGAATATATAATACTCAGATTTCAGATCTTTCTAGTTTCAGTCCAGAACAGACTTAAAAAGCTCAAGTTCAGCCCATTCAGCTTTTGTCCACTCTAGCTTTCTATGTTTAGTAGACATAAGAGATTTTAAATCTGGAACCGAATAGTGTAGTACATCTAAAGTCTCTGCTTCAATTTATCATGGATGGATATCACAGTTCTGTGTTAGTTTACCTAGCATACAACAAGAGCTAAATGGATGGATGGACTGATGGACGGATGGATGAACATAGAAATCTGAATCAAACCTTACAAGTCTTGTGTTATTGGTCCATTTGGGGTTTGATGATTTCAGATATGTACAGACCACTTTAAGTAAACTGGGACAGACTAACCAAGACACTTGAGGTTTTTCTGATGTTTATTTTTTTTAAATCAGAATATCTGCTTCAATTCATCAGTTCATGAAAGTGCAAAATGCAATTCTCTGGGCTAGTAAGAGGTTTACTTGCATAACCATTACCTAAAGACGTTTGGTTGATTGGATATTTGTTTTCTTAGGAATGTATACCAATACTGAATTATTTCAGCTGTGTGCCCCAAAAAACCCTTCCACGCTCTCTCACCAGGGCATTCACACACCTCCAGAATGTCATTTCTGACTTTACTGACAACAACTTGATCAACATAATTCGTTATGGTCAGGACTACTACGCTTCCTCCGAGGTCAACTACATAAATCAGATTGACCCTAACACCCTGGAAACTATCGGCAGGGTAAGTTAGTCTGCACATTCTGCCTGGGAACATTTTAAAAAGGTTCAGGTTTTTGTTAAATGGTCCACTGTTGAATACCCAAAGGTAAAAAGTAACTATATGAGTTTCGTTTAGCACCACAGTTGGATATAATGGCAACAAGCATCTCTGTGAAAGATTTGTCCTTCCTCAAATGTACTGCCCTGTATTAATTTCAGAAAAACTACAGGAACCACATTGCCTTGAACCTAGCAACGGCTCATCCACACTACGATGAGGAGGGCAATACGTACAATATGGGGACTGCTATTATTGGTTTTGGCCAGCCAAAATATATGATCTTCAAAGTCCCAGCTGATGCCTCAGGTGTCTGCAGTAATTCATTCTGTCCTGTTTATTTCTGTTCCTAAACTTTAAATCCTCAAGATAGATTATTTAGCAGTAATTAGATATCATTCTGAGAATATAGTAAACCTACGCACAGCAGTAAAGTTACTTATTTGCCATTGTGTGCTCCATGAGCCACGTATTCATTTGATTACAACTTAGGTTTAATTGATTTATGACACCACAATCAGACCTCTCAAAGAAGACAGTTGATATGAACTGTTACACTATCATTTACAAAGTGTGTGTCACAGTAGCTCACTTTATTTTCATTTGCTTCATTTACTTTCATTTACTTCATTAATGATTTTTAAATTATTGGTTCTCCCTTTTTAAAATCAAGAAATGAAGACAAGTGAACAGAGTAACAAGCAATTAAAGTGAAGCTTACAACACTGTGTTGACTGTTTCAGATAAAAATCACAAAAAGTCAGCGCTGAGGAAAGTGCAGCAGATCTGTTCAGTCCCTTTTCGCTCCTCACTTTTTCCAAGCTACTTCCACAGCTTTGGCATGACTGAGAACTACATTGTGTTTGTGGAGCAACCTTTCAAACTGGATATTGTCAAACTTGCCACTGCCTACTTCAGGGGGGTCAACTGGGGAGGCTGCCTCAAATTTGATCAAGATGATATGGTAAGTCTTCCACATTTTTATCAACTCCTAATAGTGAAATTATATATAAGTTGTCATTTAAGCTATTAAGAAAAAATCTACTCAGAGAAAAACAATGTTCCCTCTAATTTTTCATGTGTCTAAACGAACACACTAACTCCCTGAGCGGTCCCTTGGACCACTGTGAGCAACAGCAGAGGTGTGCACTGTGGTCACACATGGTTTATTAAAATAATCAAA
Source organism: Pundamilia nyererei (assembly GCF_000239375.1). Lineage (NCBI taxonomy): Eukaryota > Metazoa > Chordata > Actinopteri > Cichliformes > Cichlidae > Pundamilia > Pundamilia nyererei. The sequence continues at coordinate 616,447 of NW_005187645.1, read as the reverse complement.
TTACAGCATTACGGTACGATCTTGTCACTGAAGTGGACGCGCAACGGGACATCATAGCGTGGCTCAAGCACGTTCATCATAGTTTAAACCCCTTGTTTTGCACAAGGGAATATGACCTCCCGTCTGCAGCTAAACACCCCAGTAGCTTTTGTAATAGCTTTAGCCCGGTTGGATTGGGCAGCAAAGGGCTGCTTAAATGCCGCAAACTCCTCTGCTCCTCCACCTGGACCGCTAGCGCTGATCATAACTATGGCTTAACAGACTGCCCACCCACACCATACACATACTTTTTTTCCTTCTTTTTCGAATCTTCATATCACGTGCGTGTCGAACCGTGGAGTGGGATCGGTTCGGATTATGGATCAACCGTGATCCGTTACACCACTAGTTAAAAATAACTTGAACTCCAATTTTGAAAATACAACTTTCTTTTCTTTTATAAAGCTCTGACTTGTATTATAAGTATGAGTCTGTGGTCTGGGAGAGAGTCCTGTAACTCTGTCTGCAAAATACAGTGTATGACCAATGTTGGGCAATTAATTATATAGTTGTTTTCAAAAAAGTAACTGAGTTTTGCAAACAACAAAGGTTTTTGCAGCTGTTTACCTAAAAATGCAGCCAAGGCGGTTTTTTAAATAAACATTTCAAACTATTTACAGAACAATCAGCTGTTCTGCATCAAATTTGACGCCACACAAATTATTTGTGCCACTCCAAAAATAATTTCTGTCCACTATGAGCTAAAGGAGAAAAACAGCCTGATACCTGCCTGACAACAGGAGATGTATCACTCCTGTATCACCTGTAACATTCAGCAGTCACCTCATTGTTCTGACACACACAACAAAAACTACACTACACACTAACTACACAAGATTTGCGTTAAACGTCACAAATATCTCACATATCAAAACACCGCCGTCACTCCTAAAACTTCCCCCTTCCTAAACAATAAATGCCATGTTGCCATATTATTTTTTTGATTGGTGACATGGTACATTTTTCCACCAACAGGAAAGGGTGGGTTTTTGGTTTTGTTTTTGCTCACAGGTGGAGAGCGCTTTCGAGCGTTTTACTTATAAAACGCTGTTTTTACTGTTTCTTCCCACAGTAAATATAAACAACGATAGTATTCAGGAAGAAAACCAAACATTGCATATACTTTTATCATAACTCTGATTTTACGTGGCCTATCAACACGATTTAAAAACTGGTGTAAAGTCCACATTTTCTCCATCAATTGTTCCGTCTGTCCTGCTCACATCTCCAATTGTTGTACATGTTGTCATTAACGTGGCTTCACTCCACATCAGCCACGCCGCTTTGCTCGCTAAAACACCGGCACATAAGGACGCTGTCATAGCCTGTCAACAACGTTGATTAGCTGCATATGAATGTAAATCGCATTATTGGCTGGACTATGGGATAAGGTGGCATTGTTGTAATCCCATACGGGAGCAGCCAGTCACTCACTGACTAACACTGCAAAACAGAATTGTTAAAGTTTTAATTTTAATTTCAATTCAGGTAGATTTTTTTTTTTTTGGTGCGCAATGCAGATTTTCTGTGCGCAGAGACCGTGTCAGCAGTGCGCAATTGCGAGTGCGCGCAGCTTAGAGGAACATTGGAGAAAAACTACACCGACAGTATATACTGATTATTTGTGGGATTCCACCTGGCTCTCTCCTTGGCCCTTCACATTTGTAGTTTAAGGTGCAATGTTGGTTCTCTGTGCCACTGTGGGCACCAGAACAAATTGAAAAACATGAAATGTTACATACCATCACTCTGTTAAAGCATGCTGCCTCCTTAAAACCAAGCAGAAACGTCTGGGCTGAAAAATGAAGCCAGTGGTGAAGTACCAAAAATTGCAGATCTTCTTTTTGCAGATCTATTCTAGCCTGAACAAATGCCAGGAAACCAACCAAATAATTGCATGCACTGCCATCAAAAATAGAACAGGCAACAGTGTACTACAAAAGTACGCTGCACAAAAGCACCACTAACATAGTATAAAATGATTTATACAAATTTAAATCATCTTAAGATATGAAATAACACAGAATAGAAGCGATACTGCAAATACCGAGTTTGTCATTTTCTATTTTGCTGGATTTACTTATTATGTAAAACTAGACTCTGATTTAAATTTTCCACAACAAGAAATTGCTCATTGCTGATTTGAAGTCTCCCAAGAAACCAAAAAACAATGGATTAGTACATTTCTGGTTATAACAGGTATTTGAGGTTTTCCGTAATACTGTTACCTGTTTTCTTTTCCAGACTTTTTTTCATATCATCAATAGAAAAACAGGAAAGGAAATCTCCACATGTTTTCATGCCGATGCCCTGGTGGTTTTTCACCACATCAACGCCTATGAGGATGACGGCCATGTGGTGTTTGACCTGATCAGCTACAAGGACAGCAACCTGTACAACATGTTCTACCTGGAGAACATCAAAAAAGAGACTAGCAACTTCATCCAGAGCCATAAGAGCTTCTCCCCACCATCCTGCCAAAGATTTGTTATTCCGCTCAACATCAACAAGGTATAGTTAGTATTTAGTGAAGATTCACTCACACTTACATTCTATTTCATCAATAAATAACAATGTACCTGTTCTTCAGGAGTTTCCCAGGGGATCTAATCTGGTGACTCTGACTGACACAACGGCTCAGGCAATTTTGCAGGAGGACGGATCAATCTATTGTCAGCCAGACACCCTTTTTATAGGTTAGTCATCCACAAAGTGACTGTCATTAAACGCTGTCTGATCCACCTAACGAGTCTGATTCCTCTTGAAGGTTTGGAGCTGCCTGGGATCAACTACAAATTCAACGCTAAAAAGTACAGATATTTCTATGGCTCCAGGCTAGAGTGGTCTCCTCATCCCAATAAGGTGAAGCAACATTATTGATTATCGATTTATTAAATCAATTACATTGCTTTTGGGGTGAACAATTATACATACATGAACCACATTTCCATGTAGTTAACATTGGACACCAAATGTGATTTTTTTCCTAAACATTTATCCTTCTATCTTCTGCTTCTTATTGGGGCCTGGGTCATAAGGGTAGGAGTCTAAGCAGTTGAGCTCTCGCTCTACTGGCCACTACCTTCATCCTTCCTAGCGGGAATATCAAGCTTTTTCCACACCAGCTGAGAGAAATATTCTCTCCAGCACGACCTGGTTCTGCCTGCTGGTCTATTCCAAGTTGGGCATGCACCTAGAAGCTTTTTTGCCCAGGATGCATGACTAAACCACCTCAATTAGCTCCTTTTAATGTGGGCATCCAAGCTCCCCACTCTTTCTGAGGGTGAGCTCAGTTGTCACTTGGAGGAAGCTCATTTCAAATAATCAAGCTTTTAAATTGTCAAAATGCATCCATAAAGCATCTGTAAATGAAATTTCATGGTAATAATGAAGCAGCTAGTCTAAGACATGAACCCCAAAGTCCTGAGTTTTACCAGTTTTACGCCTGAAAAAATAATGGTCTGGATTTTGTTTTTAAGTAGGATTCCCTTAAGATCAACTTGCGTAAAATGCAAAGCCAGAGACAAAGCATTAACCAGCTCCTTCTTCCAGCCTTAAATGACCTATATGCAAGCAGGACAAGACAAGCAAAACATTTTAATAAGCATTCAAATGAATTAAAGCAAGGTCCCTCCAATTTAAATGTACCCAATTTCATGGATTAATTATGGTCCAGGCCTCCATTTCAACATCGGAAACAGGGGGATGGGGGTGGGGGCAGCTTTGGGTAAAGTTTTGTAAGTTTTGTAGGAAAATTGAATTGAATATCAGTCAGTAACACAAATTCTGTTTCTTTACATGAAAACGACAATAGGTATCTTCAAGTGCTAGAAACAACTACGACGCTGGCTGTATTTTATGCACTATAACTTCCACAGATGCACATATGAGGATGAACAATCTTAATCTTAATCTTAGACTAATCAAACTAAATCATTCAGTCAGCGTTTTCAAACAAATAAAGTGAAAACGTCAGTTACTGTTGGCCTAGTATGGTGCTGAATACTCAAATCTGTGAGGACAGTGAATGCCTGAACCAAAGTTAGGATGATCTATTCTAAGGTTGTTGAGGTCTGCTACTTTAACACTATGACCCAACAGATCGCCAAGTTTGACATTGTTGAAAGGAAACACGTTGAATGGGTGCAGAAAGACTGCTATCCTTCAGAGCCAGTGTTCGTCGCATCTCCCGGAGCTGTGGAGGAAGATGATGGTGAGAGCTACGCTGTCAAGCACACAAACTTATATATTTAGAAACCACAATAATGGTTGATGTGCATAGAGCAAAATGTGTATTTCCATTGTATTTTTTCCTTATCCAGGAGTCATCCTGTCATCCATTGTTTCTGCGGATCCCAGCATTTCTCCGTTCATGCTCGTGCTCGATGCCAAAACGTTTAAGGAGATCGCCCGAGCCTCCATCCCCACCACTGTCCACATGGACCTCCACGGACTTTTCATTCCCGCTGCTGATTCATCATAGTATTGAATCTTTTAATTAAAGTAGACAATGAAGTCAAACTTATTTTTAAAAAAACCTTTTAAGCAATGTCCAGTGTTAACAGTGGACACAAAAAATCTACTGTTACTCGCTTTACCTTTGCTAATCTTAAAGCACTTTAAAAGACAGGTTTAGGGGAATATATAGCATTAAAAATGCAAATGAAGTGAGATCAGCAATGTTTGAAAATCTCATTATAGCTGCACAAAGTTTCCACCTCAGTCACGTGTAGAAACTTTTATGGTAAGTTAACATTTTTCTTTATTTCCAGAGATTTTATTTTGTAACATAAAAATGTTGAGAAATTAAGCATAAAACACAATTACTTTAATACATAAAAGCTCTAACTGCTCAACTTTTAGACTGAGATGTGTCTTCTCATGCAAACAACAAACTTACTGTTTGCTGCCCTAATTTAAAACCTAATGACCCGAGGGGTCTCAAGAGAAAATGGCTACTGTGTGTTATGTTGTTATGATGTCCCAAATGAACCAACACGAGATACTCGTCAGACCCCAAATATTGCCCTGTGGTTGGGTGCCCCCACCAATCAGTCAAGTTTTCCTCCATGTTTCCTTTTGAGGTGTTATTTCCTATTCTTCGTCGAAATCAAGAGTCTAAGGATGGAGGCTTTTGTTGGCTGTACAGATTTGTATTTTGTGATACACAGCTATATAAATAAACTAATCTGACTTAAATGTAAGTTATTTTGTCTTTTTTTCCTTCTGCTGTGTTTCCATATTATTTATGCATGACCATATTTTGATATTTGCCAATACAGTTGATCATGATTGAACAGTAAGTTATAGTCACAACAGCACCCGATGCTTCATTTATTGATAATGTGGTGAACTGTACAATAGAGATGCTTCAAACAAAATTCCAGTCAGGAGCTCGGCACAATTTCAAACTGGTAGAGAAATCAGCTCCTGAGTTATGGTGCAGATTGATATCAAGGATGGTAGAACGGATTCATCCTTGAGTTTGACATAAGAACTAAATTACTCACTATTCACTATATAATGGACTATTTAGTGACTTTGACATTTTGTGGTACTGCCTGAATATAAAGAGAGTTTTACTATAGTTTATATCCAACGATCACTTTATTTGGTGTACTGCAGTTGCTGCAGATTTTTTTCAGCTGTTCATCCATGATGCAAATCTCCCGTTCCAACACATCCCAAAGATGCTCTGATGGTTGTAGAGGCCATTTAAGTAGAATGAAGTCCTCGTCGTGTTCAAGAAACCAGTTTGAGATGATTTGAGCTTTGTGCTATCATGCTGGAAGAAGCCATACAGGGATGGACATGGTCAGCAAAAAATATTCACGTAGGCTGTGGTGTTTAGAAAAAGTGCCAAGGAAATAACCCCATGCCATTATACCACCACCACCAGTCTGAACCTTTGATATAAGGAAGGACGGATCCATGCTTCCATATTGCTCAAATTCTAACCCTGCCATCTGAATCTCACAGCAGTGTGTCTCATCAGAGCAGGCAACAGTTTTTCCAGT
>NW_005187645.1:608167-609869 GCF_000239375.1 Pundamilia nyererei | reverse complement strand
CTGGAGCGGGGGGGCTAGGAGGAGGAGTTGGCCGTCCGACTGCGGTCTGGAGTGTGGGGCGTCCCTGCTGCTGCGGAGCATGAGGGTGGGAATGGATGTTTGTGTCTGTGTGTGCCTATTATAAATAGATTGTAAACATTAATTTTGATTCTTTCATTAGCACACTTACTTGTTTAAGAGTACAACATTAGAAGTGTTTTAATTGAACAGGACGAGCCCTGATTTAGACATGGTGGCCTGCCCTGTTACAAGCATTCATGCTTCCATTGGTTCATTATGTGTTAATTCTTCTGGTCATCTCTGGGTGTTTTATATGCGGTGGCAGCTGAAACAAATAAAATGCAGGGACTTTTTTCCCCTCCTGGGTGCTTTGTCTTTGTTATGGTCAGTTTTTCCTTCAGAGGTAGATATTTTTATTTTCATTCCCTCACCTTCATTTCAAGTTTCAGCAATTGCTCTCCAGGAATTTGACAGTTTTGAATCCTTATTTTGATGCTATAATTGTTACTCTATATGCTGGAGAATGATTGATCCTCTCACTGATCAATTCAAAAACTGCAGTAAAAAAAAAAAAAAGGAAATGCACAGAAGACAGATGGCACTGAACAGGTGTATAGTTACATTTTCAGGAAGGTGCACATCAGGTTATACCGTGAGGTTTCAGAGGGGTTCCCAGTTATGACATTGCTACAATGTACATTTCCTGCTGAAGCATAAGCCCTCAGTAACTCACTGGAAATGTGACTGCTTGGCTAGCAGCACAAGTTTGTAAATGTTTTCAACCATTCAATCCTCTGACCGCTTGTGAGGCTAATAAGTCACCATCTACAGTGAAAACAATCACAGATAAAACACAAAACAGTGCAACAATAATTTCAATACCTGATAAAGATCAGCTGCTTTTAGTTAGCTAGCACTGAGTTAGTTCCGACACCACTGGTACTAATTAAGCGTCCAGTCCAAGATAAAGACCACTGAAGTAGGATGTACACCAGCCTTCGTGCAACTTTTTAACCATTAGTTAGAATATACGATCAGAAAAGTCCCACGTATCAAACTTGTACACTTATATTAAGAATGTTCTGCAAACAATACAGCATCATTTTGAAAGGAAAACAACAGTATTTTTAATTCTAATAATTATTTTTAATTACTTTATTTTGGCATCAGCAGACTTCCATATAGACAGATTTGTATCTTTAGTGTTTGTGGCACACATGAACCGAAAACTCTGCATGTTTCGTCAGAATCATGGGAATTTATTACATCAGCAGTTGCAGCAAAAACAGTTTAAAATCTGTCATTCACCCCATCATCCCACGCCACCCTGGCCTCCCAACATGGCCGCCGAGCAGGACAGCAAAGAGAAAGTCAACTCTTCAATGTCTGTAAAGTCGGCGCCGTCCTCACTGATGCTGAAAGAAGAAAAAGAAAAACTGTTTCCCTTTTGAGGCCTGGCGCTGCACAGCACAATCCCACAATGCACCTGTTCAGGTGGCACATCAGCCTCATTAAGCTCGTGAGCCTCAGTCTGGGTAAGAAGGGGCGGAGCCTGGGATACGAAGCAGCAGCCACATATCAGAGCAGACAACAAGAAGGAAAAAAACCCAAAAACGTTGATGCTGAAGAACAGGCACGTTGGAATACTGTGTGTGTGTGTGTGTGTGTGTGTGTGTGTGTGTGTGTGTGTGTGTGTGTGTGT
>NW_005187645.1:600554-608147 GCF_000239375.1 Pundamilia nyererei | reverse complement strand
TGTGTGTGTGTGTGTGTGTGTGTGTGTGTGTGTGTGTGTGTGTGTGTGTGTGTGTGTGTATTATGTCTAAACTATCACTGTTTACAACAGTGGAAAAAACTGTTCGTTTCTCACAGAAAAACACTGTCACGTCTTTTATCTGCTTTTTTTTCTCTTTTCAATTTTTTCTCTTTGTTCCTCCGTTGGTCGCTGCCGCTGCCTTGTCGTCTAATGGAGGAAGAGCGAGTGTGTGTCTTTGTAGTTCAGGTCCCTCAGATGATCTCAAAGGTCTTCTTCAGCTCCATGATCAACTGCCAATCAGATTTCTGCATCTCGTCTCTGAACCAGTTCTTCAGAGCGTCGATGGACGCCCGTGTGATCTGAAACAAAAACAAAGAGGTTGTTAAAATAACCAGAAACAGCTCTAAAAGCTCTGAGCCCACATTTAAGTTTGCCTGCTGCTACAACCATTTCTTGACAGTAAAACCAAAGAGAAATTAAAGTGAACACAACGTAAAACTAGTTTAAACACAGTTGAAAAGCAGCACCAGGTTTTATTTCACTGTCTGGACGTCTCTGCTTTTGTTGTACAGAAAACAGAAAGACTACATGAAATTCTTGGCCTGACTAACTCGAAAGACACGAAGATATTCTTACCCTTCCTCTCCTTCTTTCCCCTTATTTAGCCTCTATTTAGGCTCGTTATTTCTTCCTTGCTTTTCTGTCTCCTCTTCCTAACACTGCTACCTGGACACTGACTGAAATCGACCTTTTAGCGGCGGAGTGAACAGCAGTGTTCACGGTAATTGTGATTTTTGTGAAGCCTCTCGTTTAACGTTCTTCTGTTCCTCCTTTAAGGGCGTGTCCTCACCTTGCTGACGATGATGTCTGTGGCTTCAAAATGGCGCCCGTACATCTTTGGCGACTCTCCTGGGATTGGCTCAATCTTGATGCAGATCTCCTGGCCCTTCTTGGCACTGTCAACGGGCTTGTGATTTATCTCGATGCTGGTGACCACACCGATGTCCACAAACTGACATGTGAACACAAAGGGTTAGTTTACAGTTCATTTTATAATTCACACAAACATCCACAGAGACTGTAAGCGGGTCTTACCGCTTTGCTGGGGACGCAGAGGGGCGTTCCCTGTTTCAGGACTCCAGCCTCCACTGTGACCCCCATCACGATGGGATCTCGGGAGTTAAAGATGAACTGAGGAAGAACTCGCAGCTTCACTGGGAACACGGCAACATGCCTGATGACACAGATAAAAAACACATTAACCTTCGAACAACCCATAAGTTAAATTAATCGATCACAGTCACATTGTTACTGAAGCCTAATTATCACACTGATCTGCTCCATTTTCAGCGGCACGCTGGAAGAATGTGAAAATAAATCAAGAGCATCATCTGCATATAAACTGACTTTTACAACCAATAATAACAAATAGAATCATCTACAAATGTATTATAGATCATTAAAAACACATAACAAAACACAGGGTTAGTTAAACAGAAGTTATTCTGTGAAAGGACACCATCATATATTTGCATATATACAAAAAAGGCTTATTAGCTGCAATGGACAAATAAAAGCCTTTTGGAGTCTCCATCACTATGTTATAGTATGTTGCTTGTTATTCCAGTCAATAAAAAGTCAAAAACACCCAAAGAAATCTGAACAATTAACACAAACATAGCTTTTCTTACCTAAACTCGTCCTGTTTGGCCTTCTTGTAGTCTTCTCTGTACTTGGTGAAAGCATCAAATAGGTGGTAGATGATTTCAGCAGAGAAGATGCGAACTCCCAGACTGTCAGCCATCTCCTGACTCTCCCGCTCCACCTTCACATCGAAGGCCAGGATCACAGCGTACCTGCCAACACCAACCCCCCAAAACTCTGTCACATCTACAGGTTCTACACCAGTGCTCCACCAGTACTAATTTCAACAGAGATACAAGGACGTCTGTGAAATGTATTCTGATTTTTTTTTTGGGTCATAAAATATTTTAATAGTTGTCCCAAATATTTTTAAATTACAATTAGCCAGATATTTGTGGGTGCAGATTCTACAGTGTTTCTGCACTAACTAACTTGTGTTCATTTTGGCTGAGTGTGTGTTTATACTGTGACGCACTGCGAGTCGTGCTCCAACATGGTTGACGCCTTCATCACATCCTTCTTATGAACTGGGCCAATGTTAATGCCAGCGTACTGCAGGGACACACACACACACAGAGTTCAAAGGTCAAGGACTGTTAGTTTCTACTTCCTGTAGATTTTCAAAATAAGAGCTCTCAGCTGTACTGTCAGGTACTTACGGGGACTTTGGATGTCCGCAGGAACTCGAGCAGAGCCTCCAGTGATCCCAGCGTCGATGCCTGGACGTAAACACCTTTCTCCTCCAGTTTGATGGAGCTCAGAGTCTGCTTAAGCTCTCGCACCAGTTCATCCTGAAAACCAGCACGTGTAAGCAAACCGGGAGTCTTACAGGACCAGTTCAGTCCTAGTCTTGGAGTTTAACTTGGACTAAAGGAAAAAGCACTGTTACCCTTAGGACGGGGATCTCGTCATCCTTGTGAGCCACCAGCAGGGGGAGCCCGGCCAACGTCTTCTCCAAGTCTTTCCCCAGAATCTTCACTCCCTGAGCCGTCGACACTTCCTTGTGCTTCTCGTACTGGTTCTGCACACGACAACCAATCAACACGTCAACCACATTTATGAAGTCCAAAAAGCAGAGACTATGGCCATGAAAATGCATCTTTTCTTCTCAGTTTTGTCCTCCCGTCCACACGGCGTTTTCAAATGTTCCGCTTTGGAGAGCATTTTCAAAATGCTCTCCAAAGCGGAACATTTGAAAACGCCGTTTTGGCGTCGCAGTGTGGACAGCGAACCCGGAGCCTTTTCGAAAACGATGACACATTTTAGTCATGTGACCAATTACGCTAAGATAGCGGAGGGCATTATACAGCAGTTGTTTTGTTTGCTCTGAATCTTGACAGTCCTATTAAAGATTAATATCAGTCTGTACTTGCTCCAGATGGCTTTTCTTCAAATTCTTTAACTCTCACTCGCTTTTGCAACTTTGTACTTTTGTGTTACTCGCAGCAACAACTCCACCTCATTGTTAGTCCATTTAAAAAACTCAACATTCTGCTGCAACGTTTCAAAGAACCGGAAAGTAAAGAAACGGCAGACAGAAATGAGGCAGGTCGAATCGTCTTGCGCTTCACGCATGCGCAGTACAGGAACGTAAGCGTGTTCGGGCGTTTCAATGTGGACGCACAACTCTGTGAAAACAACTGAAAACGCTTTTTCAGATGAAAACGCCGTTTTCAAATCTATCCGGGCTGGTGTGGACGTAGCCTATGAGTAGAAGTGAATTCATGTCTAATGATAAAGTGCACTTCTCCATCATTCACCACCACTAAAGCTTGATCTTGTTTCTTCACACATAGTCCCTCATGCTGAGTTTGGTAAACCTGAGTGCTTAAAAACATTAATAAGAACAATGAAGTGTAAAAACAATTAAAACCAGGATGGTGTTTTGGATTGCAGAACATACTTGACTTGTCTTTTTTTTTTTTTTTTAGACAAATGTCAAAAAGACATGTTTATTCTGAAAAACAATGCATATGTACAAGAAGTTAGAGCTCCATAATGAAATCCTCGAGCTTCGGCCGCTCTTGTTTTTCTTTGTTCTCTTTCATTTTTTGTTTAAATAAATAATTAAAAGTGATTAAAACTCTCAATGTGAGAGAATAAACAAAGCTCTGCTGGAAATTTACAGCACAGTCTTATTTCTGACAGGAAAAGGCCGCAGGCTGACTTAGATGAACAAGCCTTCAATGAGAGGCATTTGATGCACTTGGAAAAACAACAACAGTGTGTATAGTTGGTCTTCTGCAGTAAAGGCAAAGACTGTGTGACCTAATCTGACATATGACGTGTGTGTATGCAGTCATTAAAAACCATTTCTTAACAAAAGTGTGCATTTTGCATGAGTCAATGTGACCCCATTAGTAAAACTCACCATATAACTCACTTCTCATTCCTCAATCTTTTAGATTTAGAGGAAAATATAACAACTATTATTGTGGGCAATTTTATTTAGGATTAGTCTGTACATTTTTTCCGGAGCTGTTTGTCAGAGAAAAGTTTCCCACGGTCCAGGATAACGTTTTTAAATCAGCGTTAAGTTTTTGTTTTTAGTTTTAAAGAAAAATCTTTTACGAACGCCAAACAATTTTTTGTGCGTTTAGTTTTATATCAAATATGAAAAATAATCACACAAAGACTGAACAAATGCGGAGAAACAAATGTATAATGTGCCAGCAGGGGGAGCCCCATCATCATATATCAAAGGAATCCACATCCTATTCATGGTTTGTACTGGTCAATGAAAACAAAGAAATAAAAATAAAAAGTCCTAAATCTGAGGAATAAATCAAATAAGGACAAAGCAGGCCCTTCATAAAAATGACCCAGTCGAACCACACATCTTTTCTAAAGCCGACATTTTTCCCCAGTTTTTATTTTATTTTATTTTTTTTAAACGTTGACTGTGTTACTTAAATTCCTTTTTTAATGCTTTTAATATAAAGCGCTTTGTCTGTTAAAGTGTCACACAAATCGTTATCTGCTAAATAATTAACTACAGTCGCCTCCCTCATATACACGTGAGGGAAGCTGCATGAAACAGATACAAGCAGCTCTTTTTGTTGAACTGACTGCTTTAAACACCAGGAGTAATTTAACTCAAAGCCATTATAGTAAAAAATCTTCCCGCTACATCTGAGCCAGATACATGTTTAAAAGCTGCTCTAACAAAATTTTAGACATGTTTACCTTCACTCGGAGTTCCTTCAGTGGAGGTGGCAGCAACAACCCCCTGATCTGCGTGACGATGGGCCCTTCCACCCCTGGTACGATGATGGTCTCTCCTTCCCGCAGACGACCGTTAATCAGGATGACATCTATCGTTGTTCCCATACCGGGCAGCGCTTTTACCTAAACACACAAAGATCACATGAAGTTAGTGTCTGGACGGTGGAGGAATGGAAAAAGTAGAGACAACAGATAAAATTGAACTCACCTCCATGACCTGAGCTCGCAGCTCGTCACAGTGCGCTAACCGCCGGGCCAACATTGTTTGGGTGAGCTCGACCAATAGGGCGATGAGGTTCCCCATACCATCACCACTGTGGGCTGACGTAGGAACCAACGATACAAATGTACGGGGGTCCTTATTCTCATAAAACAAGGCGGCGTTAAGACCCTGAGGACAAACAGCACACAGAAAACAAAGTTCAGGGAAACTGAGCTTGATGTCGTCTTTGGTGTTCCTCAAGCCTCAATGCTGGATGCTCTAAACTACAAAATGTTATTTCAGACTGTGAAAAAGATTACTATATGATGCAGCTCCTAAACTTTTTAGGGAGACTTTATAATATAATAAAACTTGCTGAGAAGCTTATTTTGTTGAATAAAAACAGTAAAAATCTTTTGTTTTACCCATTTGAATAACATTTTGATTATATTTAATTATAAGTAGGATAATATTCTAAGTAGTGAGTATATATTACATACAGTATATACATAAATACAAAATAGATACTACGTACATTATGTATTTTCTTGTCTAACTCACGCTCTTTAATGAAACATTAGAAAAACTTGCTATTGGACTGTTATCATCTGAAATTGAATGGAAGTAAATGGCACAATGACCATAATGAATAAGTATTTCTCATTGTTGTGCTGTGATTGGCTGATAAATGATGATGTAATGCTCAACACCTGTTGTGCGAACTCCACAATGATGGCCTTGGCTCTTTCGTCAAACTCGTCTTTTGTGTTCTTCTTCTGCTTCTTTAGTGTAGCCACGACATCGGTTTCTGGACTCTTCTTCCAGTCGTAGAGGCGGTCGATCTGGTAACGGCAATAAAAATAAAAATAAATCAATCTCAGAAAATTTGCAAGAGAAGAAGAAAAAGGTGAGGCTGATGTTGAGGAGCTGGCAGACCTTGTTGAGGGCAACGATGAAGGGGCACTTCTTCTCCTTCAGCAGGTTGATGGACTCCAGCGTCTGAGGCTCCAAGCCGTGCATGATGTCCACCACCAGGATGGCGATGTCGCACAGTGAACTGCCTCTGTTCCTCAGGTTACTGCAGAGAGAGAGGTCAGTTAGTGACAGACAGAATCAGGTGAGTGAGACAGGCAAGTCAGGAGAGACGGGCGTTACCTAAAGGACTCGTGTCCAGGTGTGTCGATGATCAGCATGCCAGGGATTTTGATGCTTTCTTTGTTGAACTGCACAAACATCACAGGGGTTAATACACAGTAACCATAAACACAGTTTATTCATCGTTCAGAGTGAGATGGCATACGTTTTTAGCCATCTTTGTCTGCTCCTCGATGGTCTCCTTCGGGACGTTTGTGGCGCCGATCTGCTGAGTGATTCCTCCGGCCTCGCCATCCTGAACGTGGGTGTGTCGGAGCTGCACGCAAACAACAAAACAAAGAACAATAAGTAAACGTTGTATCGTCAGTAACAGTTGGTAAAAATTCTGTAAGCAGAGAGTAAACGTCACCTTGTCCAGGATCTTGGTCTTGCCGGTGTCGACGTGTCCGAGCACACACACCACTGGTGCCCTCAGCGTTTCCAAGTCGATGTTCTTCATGTTCTCCGCTCGGCGTTTCTAAGGAGACAAACAGAACCCGTAGGTCAGAGATGGGTATAGAGAGAGATCCTGTCACTCCCCCTGATTTTGCAGTGTCTCTCACCTCTATCCTCCTCTTGGCGCGGTCGTACAGTCGCTCCTCTTTCGTCCTGCCATCATCGTCCTCGCTCTCGCTGCTTTCATCCTCGCTCGGCGCCCTCCTCTTACCCTGGCTTGCGACCGTTGGCTTCTCCACTTCAGCTTCTTCCTCACTGTCCTCATCGTCTTCATCTTCCTCCTCGTCATCATCATCCTCATCCTCTTCTTCCTCCTCCTCTTCATCCTCACTAGCAGCAGGCTGAGGAGCAGCAATGTCCTCCTTCACCTCAATGTGGACTTTTTTCAGCTCTGAAAGGTGACAGATGGACGTTTTAATTCTTCTGCTATAACATTTAATGCTTCAGTTCGGTTTTGTCTTAAATTTAACATGTTTGTCTAAAATGAATGTTGTCATAGTGAAACAGACCGAGCTCTACCATCACGTGACTAGTCAATGCCAGCAAACACCCCCCCCCTCCCCCCAAAAAAACACAGGCCTTGCCCATATGTTTTTAATATTGAAAGTCTTAAGTCCAACAAGCCTAGTGCTTGAACAGAACTCTCAGTCTAGTCAGTACCTAAAAACAAACAAAAAAAATAAAGAAGGCTAGTCTGTGCCAATGAAAGTACATCCTTAGTTTAATCAGTACCAAACAACAGTACTTGCCTCGGTTAGTTGGTAATGAGCAGAAAGAACTTGTCTAAGTCTGGTCAGTACCAAACAGAAACACCTCAATCAGTAAGTGCTGATAAAAGTATACATGATTCTCTCCAAGTCTATTCAATACCAAAACACCTCAGGCTTAGTCTAGCCATAAGTAGGAAAAAACACACAATTAGTCTAGCCTTT
>NW_005187645.1:563238-600501 GCF_000239375.1 Pundamilia nyererei | reverse complement strand
ACACACACACACACACACACACACACACACACACACACAAAAAGGGGGGATACTAAGTCTCTACCAAAAGAGCCTGTTTTAGTACGACCATTTTTGCTACTGAAAAACATCACACATGCCTAACCCATACTATAAAACAGCTTGCACATGCTTTTGTGATACCAAAAGGGCACACCTAACACACACCAAGCTTAGACCTACTTTGATGTTTAAGAAACACATATGTGACATGCCTAGTTGGTACTAAAACAAGCACAAATCTAAGCCATGCCTTTCGGGTACTAAAACAAGCATTTGCCTGCACAGCACAGTTTCAGTACCTGCTTCTCGTCGTGTCCTGCTGAGCCCCATTTTCCTTTCTTTTTATTCATGAAATAAAAGCAACATATAAAGAATTTAGTTCCCTCAAAGCCAACAGTCACACATGCTACAGCTGCTTTTTGGACTTCAGTATATCCTGCCACGGACATTTTAACTCAAAAGGCTGGGAATCGAACCACCGACCCTCTGACTGGAGGTGAAACTGTCTTTTTTTCCCTGCAGTGTTTTTCTCCCCTTCTTTATTAGATGTGAAAACAGAGGAAAGAATCTAATCATTTCAGGTGACCAAGGCTCTCACCTTTCTCCTCGTCACTGGCAATGGCCTCCCAGTTATCCACAGCAGCTTCTGGCTTCACCTCTAAACACAGAGACAGAACAGAAACAAGTTAACTTCTGTTCAGCGCAATAAAACACCACCCTGATACCTCCACTTCACACCTGCAGCTCTTACCTGGTTCTGCAGGCGGTGCCTCAGCCTCTGTTTCCATTGCAACTGGCTCTGGAGTCTCTGAAGTCGGCGAGGTCACTTCTGATGTTTCTGGGAAGGGGAATGACAAAATTATTTTTATTATATGACCAGCAGGAGGACTGTAGCGTCTCTCGGCTGGTGCGAGCAGCAGCGCTGTACCTTCAGGAGTCTGGGTGGCGGGCTTCTTCCTCCTCTTGTCTCCATAAACAGGTTTCTTCTTTTGCACCTCTTTGTCTCTGGATGGCACATCAACACCTGCACACACAGAATCATATTAGCTGTACAGAGCTGACTGTACTGGAATGACTGCATTATACTTCTGTAACCCTCCTTAGCGCCCCTCCCAGTCTGTCCTGCTCATAGCACCCACCCTGAGCCTGCAGCAACATGAGCGTGGCCTCAGCACGAGCTCGAGCTTCCTTCTGGGCCTTCGTCAGCAGCTTCCCCTCCTTCTTCAGGCGCTCCTTCCTCTCCTTCTCCTTCTGCTTCTTCTTCTCCTTGCGCTCCTGCTCCAGGCGCTCCTACAAGGGCAGCAAAACCGATGCCACAGCGATTCGCGATGAGACGACAGGAAAGACAAAAGTGAAGAAGAACAAGAAGGAGGTGGTGGAGCTTTGTGTTTTACCTTTTCCTGCCTCTCCTTCTCCAGCTCCTCCAGCCTCCTCTGCCGCTCCTCCTCCTCTTTCTTGGCTCGCTCCTCCTCCTGCAAAAACAGTTAAATCATTTTCAGATATCAAGCACCCATCCCATCATGATCTCCATGACTACGTCTCCCACAATGCCCCACCTCCTTCATCTTGGCCAGGGCCTCCTGCATGGCCTTCACTGTGGCCTTGCTAGGTCCCTTCTTCTTCTTGTCTTCATCCTTGTCTTTCTCTCCTTTCTTCTTCTTCTTGTCTTTCTTCTTTTTGTCGCCCTCCGGCTCCTCTGCAGAAGGAGAAGAAACCCGTCACACTGAATGGCATCACACGATTTCTTGTTTTTCCTGATAATAACTTACCCTCTGCTGCTGGCTCTGCCCCTTCCTGTTCTTCCAACACTGCTGCAGGAGGCGCATTTTGTGGAGGCGCGGACTCAGTCTTCTTCTCTGGCTCTTTCTTTGGCTCCACGCTGCCCTCCTTCTCCTTCTGCTTCTTCTGCTTCATCCTCTCCTCCTCTTTCTTTTTCCTCTCCCTCTCCTTCTTCTCTGCTTTCTTCTGTGCAGCCGTCTTGATTTTGAAGGTGCCATCGTCCTCCTGCTGCTCCTCCTCGTCTTCGCTCTCGGCCTTCAAAGGCTTCCCTTTCTTCTTCTTCTTGTCTCTCCTGGAGGTGAACTCCTCATCGTCTTCGGAGTCATCCTTTCCAACGCTGCCTCCTTCTTCTCCTTTCCTCATACCTTTGTCCTGGTCCTCCTCCTCGTCGGACACTGAAGGTTTTTTGCCTCCTTTCTTTCCTCCTTTGGTCTTCAGGCGAGACTGTGAGCTGCTGTCATCGTCAGATTCTGAAGCAGGAGTAGGAGGTGGGGCCTGGAGGAGCAAAGAATAGAAATTTAGACACTTTCTAAAGAGTCTGTGCTCTTATTTCTATGATATGACGTTTATGTTCATTATTTCACCTTCTTCTTCTCCTTTTGTTCTCCGTTCCTTTCTCCATCAACATGACCTTCAGCATCATCACCCTCCTCATCCTCGGGGCTGGCTCCGCCCTTCTTTCCTTTTCTGGTCTTCTTCTTCTCCGGTTTAGGGGGCTCGAAACTCTCTACTTCTTCTGTGATGTCTGTTTTCTGCACAGAGAGAGATTCTTTGTATCAGAACAAATCTTCAATCTCTCTGACTGAAAAAGCATTTTTTAGCTGAAGTGCCCCTCGGATGCGTTTACCTTCCCCTTTCCTCCTGTGCTCTCGAGCGATAACTCCTCGAGCTCCTTCATGATGTCATCCTCACTGGAAGAGGAGGAAAGAACTGTTTTAGGAAATTTCAAAGCAGTAAGCTTGATTAAAATAAAAACGATCAGGAAGAATGTCTCACTCAAAGTCATCTTTCTTCCCTGCTTTCTTCTTCTTCTTTCCCTTTGGCTCTTTGGAAGCTCCGGCTCCTTCGATCTCCGCCGCCAGAGCGTCGATGTCATCTTTGGCACTGAGCACAGATTTGAAAAACGGTCAGAGCACGAGAGTGACACCCGACTGAAACCTGGTCAGACACTGAGAACACGGGCTGCGAGAGGAGACCGAGTTAGACTGTGTTTCTCTTTGTGTCAGAAGAATGTGAATGTGAAGAGCTGCTGACTCCTCATTTCCTTTCATTTCCCATCAGCCCTCTGAGGCACAGCGAGCACAGAGCGACAGCAGTGCTGTAACCACGGATTGCGTTCCCTCAAGTCACTGTAGATCAAATATCATCTGGCTTCAGACTCACAAAGGAAGACATCTAATCTGCTCTGTGAAACTGAAGATGAAGTATGGCAACAACAAACCGCTGATTTATCAATTACATCTGAGATTTTCTGGCATTTTAGATCAAACTTTCAAAGTTTAAATTCATCTACAAAGTGAGCTGGAGGCACATTTGGATTCCTGAGTAGGCCTCAAAAAGCTGCACACACAGACTGTTAATATGTTGTGAGGGAAAACCTTAGAAGAGAGTTCATAAAGAGACAAAGTGTGCAGAAAAAGATGCACAGATGCACAAAAAGGTAAAACAAAAATTACAAAGGAACCAAACGTTAAATGCAAAGTTTAAAAAAAAAGAAAGAAAAACCCTCCTCAAGAATGAAGAAAAATGGAAAAAGTCATGACGAGAAACTTTAAGGAAAAACTAGAAAAAATGAAGTATAAAAAAAATAATGGTAACGTGCACAAATAGCGAGGAAAGAGTCATAAACAAAGACGAAACACAAACAAATAAAACGAAAAAAACAAACATAAAACCTGCAAAGGTGTAAGGAGAAGTTCAAAAACACAGACAGTAAAAATCAGCAGACAAGAAACTACAAATGAATTTAATATAAGTTTTTGCTAGAAGCTGCATTACTACCTCAATACGCTTTAACACAGAAAACAATAATATTAAAACCCAACATCTGGCAGGAGTTTCATGCTCCATCTGTGACGTCAGTGTTTGCATCATCACTCCCGTTATATCTATATTTGAGTTAAATGTTTATTTCAGCTAATTAGTGTGAGTTTCCCTCCCTGAGCCGTTTAATCTGATCAGAGCGTTTCTCGTGCAACGGTGTCCATGGAGGGTTAAAACCAGTTTGAAGCCTCTCGACTATTATTAGTGCATTATTAGTATTGATTATAAATGAAAGATTAGGTGATCGGGTTCATCAGCGTACCAAAACCCGATCAAACTTTCCTTTCACGAGCAGGTGATCGCTCCCAGACTGTGGCGTGTCTGTACCTGCCTGCTCTGTTTATATTTACTATAATCACGTTTTAGAGTTTACTCGTCAATAAAGGAGCAACAGCAGCACATCTGTGCTGTACCTGGGGATAGCCGTGACCGCAGCGGCTCAGGTGATTCAGCCAGGCTTGCGTCACCGAGCAGGTCTTTGCTCACAGGTGATGTGTCTCCGTTACAGCAACTGCAGGCCGCCTCTTAGAGCAGCCGGCTCTGAGGCGGCTAACGCGGACACATGTGGCTCCCGTGAGCCCCGCAGCTGGCGGCGGGAGGCCCACCCAGGCCTAGGGTAACCCGGATTTGCCCGTGTCAGCCCGCCTGCTGTTCTGTAATTCTCCTTAAGCCACATTCAGGCTGTTTAAAGCTTCGCTGCCTCACTCCCTCACAGACTCGTGGTTAGCATCCGCTAGCATGGCTAGCCATTAAGCTAACAGGGTAAGCAGCGGGAAAACGGGCCAGTCTGGGGGTGTTCACGGGCCGGGAGAGCCCCGATGGGGCTCGGTGTCAGTGCGGACCAGTGATGTTTATCGGTAGCCGGTGCGCTCCCTACCTGTCCTCTCCGGATTTCTTCTGTTTCTTCCCCATCTTGAAGCTTCAGGTCTCCGTTTACTTTGCTCTGTGTTGGCCGACGCACACGACGACTCACAGCGGGCAAAGATCTCCTATTGTCCGCGAGGAGGGGCCACTCCGCTCCTCCACCTCTAATGCCATACATCCTAGGGTGACCAACCGTCCTCTTTTTGCACTTGTTGACTTGTAAAAGCTTATATGACATTTTTTATTTCACCTTTTATTAACCGCACAGAGAAGGCATCGTTTAAATATGTTAAAGTTTTCTTTAAGCAAACAGTAAGTTCTCCATGTCTGGGCCAAGTGTCCTCTTTTTTGGAAATCAAAATATGGTCACCCTAGTGACACATTTCCACAAGAGTTTGGGTTTATTTTCCACAGTTGATGATTTAATTAACTTTTACTATCAAAGTTGGAAAATGTCAAAACGTCTAAATACTTAAAGTGGCGAATAAAAGTGATGTATAAATGCCATTCCTCTCCATACAACAAAGATTTAATTACGCTATTATCAGTTTCTATTGCTTATCTTATTATTTTATTTAATACCTGCTTCTCTCCTAAATAATGATATCACGTGACCGTCTGTTCACGGAGAAATTGTCAGAGTGACACCTCCTGTTATATTCCCCTCCAGTGATTGGTCAGCACGCGTGGCTGAATCGGTACTTTTGCGCATGCGTTGTACGCCTTCGGTCTGACGACTTACAATAAAACTGTATTATTGATGATGCATTCGTTTCCTTCAGCCACATGCTTTTCATCATTATTAACTTTGTCCCACAGACTTTTATTTTGAAAGTCTGATCATATTTTTGTGCTTGAATTGATATTGGTTCAAATACATGTAATGATATGGTGTTTTAGGCTGATTTTTACCCGACAGTATACACATCAATTTGCATTTAAATATTTATTTAAGAAAATGAATATATACGATAACAGTGCTGGCACATTTATCGGGAGAGTTAGGTGTTATTTTACAGTACATGCTTAATAAAATAATAATAATAAAATAATTAAAGTTAACGGAGAAGGTTACAGTAAATTCATTTTTACCTGTATGTTTTGATTTGTGTGCTTAAAAACTGTTTGATTTATTGTTTTTGTGAATTTCCTAAAACAATTGTGTTTTCGTCTAAATATTTAGATGTTAAATACTAAAGTTATGTTAAAGTTAAATGTTTAGGCCTCTTTTAGATCTTGTTTTGCTGTATGAAAACCTTTTCAAATGTAGTTTTATGCATTTATAAAGAAAAAAGCATTAGCTGATGAGAAAAATGAAGGCGATAATAACATATGAGTTTTTGTATTTTTGTTGTAGTTGTTTTTGTATTTTACCAAATAAAATACAGAAAATAATAACCTGTGTGAATTTTCATGAACAGTTTTCACAGCTGTGACTAAATTACAGCAGCTCCTTTCAAGCATTTCAAATGAAGTGAAAAAGCAGCTCTGTTCACTCAAGAGGGTAAAAAATGAAAACTCAGATGTCCGTAAATGTCTGTTCCAGGAAAACCTCTCAGCTGTGACGATCATTTCCTTTATTAATTGATTCGTTTTTTGGCTCAGATGATCTGCCCATCAGACATACAGACATCTCCTCCATTTCTAAGGTTTTAACCGGCTGTAATGTGGCCTGCAGCCTCTCACTTGTGTTTCATATTTGCCTCGTCTCAGCCCATCACAGTGAGCATGGCATCACACAGGCGGTGCAGTCGTGTGTGCGTTGCCCCGCTCTCTGAGCGTAGCAGTGCGCTGAAGGCAGCGGCGGCTTGATGTGGACAGAACCTCTCCCCAATCAGCACACTGCTTAGCTCGCTGCTTAGCCGCACGGGGACCCACTCCACAGGGACGTCCAAGTGGCAGCTCTCGATTTGCCCGTTCTTCACCTCCATTTGCAAGCGAGCAGAGCAGCGAGCGGGCGGCTGCTCATTCGTCAGCTCCAGCTGCGTCTCCATGGTGAACTTAGGCGTCTTCCCAAATGTCCAGTCCCAGCTCCGCAGCTCCACCTCCATCTCACCGACACCAGGAAACATGGACTCGTTAGTTGGGTCTATGACGGTCAACGCAGAGTGCAGGCCAAACTCTGAAACAAGACAAAAATAAATAAAGCAGAAACGTTTGAATACAGACAGAGCGTATCCTTTGGGGTGCAGGAAGACCGTACCTGTGTTATACTGCTGCACCAGAGCACCCAGGAGCTCCTCCCATTGCAGGGAGGGGGCATGGTCTAGGAGGTTGGCAACAGGCGAGGGGACGCTGGGAGTGGCATTGCTTTGGATGCCGGGGCAGGAAGGGCGGAGCACAGAGGAGAGGGCGGAGCGATCGGCAGAGTGAAGCAGTGTGCAGTGATGGTACGACGACTTCCTGCTCAGTCTGGATGCGGTGCCTGAAAGTAAACAAAATAACAAATAAAATAAAAAAAAATCAGAAACATGAATGTAAACATCAAAGCTACACAAAAATAAACAGAGAATAGGCAACAAACATGAACAGTAACAAACACAGTAACAATTCTGGATTCTGAATTTGCTATGAAAGAGGAAGAGCTAGCAGCATGTGACCAATCAGAAACATGGAAACGTCTACTTTTAGTTTTTATTAATCCAGCTGCAGAGTCGGTGTGTTTAATAGTCTGAGAGCAGATAAAGAAAAATATATTAAAACAACATTTAAAAACAGATATAAAAAATATGAAGGAATACAGTTGCGTCAATAATCTTTATTTATTGCTCATCAGGCAAACATGAAGACTTTAGACCCTCCAGCTCTCTACACTGTAATAACCACCACCATTGGGTGCTGCCAATGAAGTGTTGATTACAGTAGACCAGGGGTTTCAAAATCATTTATCATTAATTAGTCTGTATGTCTTTTATTTCTACTGTAATTAATTAATCTTCTTCCCTTTTTTGCTTTCTTGTGCTTTGATTCACTCCCTCTAGCCTCGTACCTGAGATCTTGTATCGTCCGTTTAGTAAGATGTCAAACCTGTCGGTGGCCTGGACGTCCAGTCCGGGCCGGAGGCGCCTCAGTGTGTCTGTGACCACCTTCAGGTTCCTCTGCCGATCGTACGCCTTCTTGGAAGTGAAAAAGGTCAGGTTGAGGTTGCCCAGGTCATGGAAGACCGTCCCACCGCCGCTCCGCCTGCGAGCCAGAGGGATGCCCGCTCTCCTCATGACCGGCAGGTTGCACTCGGTCCAAGGGTTCTGGTGGCGCCCGATGACAACGGCGGGCCGATTCCTCCATAGCAGCAAGATGCCACGCCCCTGCAGTTCTACGTTGGCGTCAATCCAGTCCTCCAGAGCCAGATTCTGGTACACATCGGTGGAGTGAGACTGGAGGACCAATCCTGCACTGTCAGAGTCTGTGAAGAAGCTGGAGCTGGATCTGGAGCAGGCTCGCTGGTTTAAAAGAGAAAACGTCCTTTTGATCTGTGACATCATTGTGCTTTCTGACATCACTTCATGTCAGGAGGTCAGGAACATCTAAAATGTCAAAATAAAAGCAACAGGAAATGAATTTTTGTCTTTTTGTGTGTGCACTTTTTCCATCATAGATATTATTGTCAGCGTTTCAGGTGGAAGGACAAAAAATTAAAAAACTGATGGAAAACTCACTTAGCTTAAAATAGCTATCATCTGTAACATTTCACTAATATCTCAAAATTTTTTATATTTTACTCAGAAAAGGAATATGAAATATATTTCTGGTAATTGATTAACTGTTTGAACCTTGTCATTTGGCAGAAATGGAGCTCTTAAACCTTTTTCTTTAATAACTTTGAGACATTTCCTTTTAAATTTGGCAACAAAGTTATTTTAATGACAAAAACCATAAAGGACCAGAAGCAGCAACATAAACAGACACTTTGTATCATTGTTTTTTAAATTGCACCACGTTCACGACGTACAACGTAACGTCTGACGACACAGACCCCTGCTTCTCCGAACGTCCTGTAGCTGTTAGCTTTAGCTTACCACTAACTCCTCGCGCTGTTTTTAAAACGCGAGCTGCAGCTGTAAGTCATTTCACGTGCACAAACAGCCACTCACAGACCGTGCTTACCGGGATTGCAAGCGGATGCTGGTCTCCGCAGACCCGGACCGGAGATCGGGTTTCCGGTACGGATCGGGTAGTGACAGTAGTGACAATGAGCTCCTGGTACGGACACGAACTGCAACCAACATCCGCTTCGAACCTTCAAAGTAAAACTACGCAAAGCCTTACACAGATTTTTATACACCTTATTTTATTGTCACAGTATATATTTGGTTTTATCCTTAAACAACAAGAACAACGAAATAAACAACAAACAATATGAATAATC
This sequence comes from Pundamilia nyererei, assembly GCF_000239375.1. Taxonomy (NCBI): domain Eukaryota; kingdom Metazoa; phylum Chordata; class Actinopteri; order Cichliformes; family Cichlidae; genus Pundamilia; species Pundamilia nyererei. The sequence goes on along the minus strand of NW_005187645.1, from coordinate 591,428 downwards.
ATAACAAAAACTAATTAAAAATACACAATTGATATATAATAATAGTAAATAAATAACTGAATAAATAAATATATAACTTAAAACAATAATTACAAATTTAAATAGAATTTAAAAATCTGTGACAACAAGAAAAAAAACACAATCACAAATTAATTCATTTAACTGGTTATGAATTTGCATGTCCTCCATAATTTAATATTAGGGAAGTTCCTGGCAACTAATTTCTTAGTCGACTAAATGAGAACAAAACGCAGAGTAAAACTAAGGAACACTCAGATATTAAGCAAAATTTTAAAACTGTAAAATTGAATATGTTAAAAACTAATAATAAAGACATTTTAAACCATTTATCAGATTATTCAGTCATAAATTATGGCGCTTAACTGTGCGTCACCTTGCATTATGCATTATCATTGCATGATATACTCCCGACAAACAACAAAGAAGAAAAACACTGAAAACAAACCAATAATAAATATGATAAAACATGATACTGCAAAAGATGTTTATGTATTACTAAAATATCACAAGTTAACATCAGAAAAACTTACAACAAAACAGTGTGGCTCATTGTGCCATGGTTTAAGAGTGATGCTCCTGCTGCTAAACTAATTTCCCCTTGTGGGACAATAAAGAAATTGAATTGAATTGAATTGAATGCATACTTTTTGAAAATGAATAACAACCATTTCAATAAAAGTCAAAATCTAAAACAACAAAATGACAAATCATCTATCCATTTTCTTCCATTTATCTGAATTCGTATATAGTGGGCAGAAGCAGGGAATTCCAGACCTCCGTCTTGCCACCTCCTCATTGAGCCATTCCTAGGGTAGCCAATAAACACAATCTCTGGGTCCTGGTCCTGGGTCTATTTTGGGGCCTCCTCCCAGTAGGGCATGCCACGTGGGTAAAATTCACCCACTTGTTAACAGTTATAACATAGGGGGGGGACAAAATTAGGTCTAACAGGTTTAGACATGAATTGAACACAAATTCCACTTATGTCTGTTTAACATTTTATTAAGAGAAAATACTAACTTGAATGTAACTAATGCATTTATGAAATGAAAGTTTTGATCTGACTGACTTTTATCACGTAACAAAAAACTAAGACAAAGGACTTCGCATCCTACTGCGAAAAAAAAAAAGCCTTGCCACAAACTGTCAAAAGGGTAGCAAGGAAATTAATATAGTTGCGAAATCTAAATCTAATTTCTTTAAAAAAAATACTTTTATAAATGTGTTTATACGTGATGTTCTATCACTTAAAAATTGCTGACAGAAAGAAGCTGAATAACTGCTTTTATTTTGGAAATACAAAGCGTTCAGATTGATGTATTTCCGCCTTCCCTGAGACTTGACTTGAACTCAGTCCTTCACTGAGAAAGCGGCCGTGCTGCACTGCAACATAGCTGACAACAGTTCCGCCGAAAGTTTAGTATTCTGTTTATTTATTATCTTCATTTTCCCGAATTAAAATGTACTTTATGTGTTTTAACTCTAATTAACACAGACGTAGATAGTAGAATACAGACAACTGAGGCCTTGTTTTATAACACAGAACTATATATACGTGTATTTTTTTTTAAATGCCATTATTAACAAAAATTGCATATGCAAAAATATAAATATAAATGTTCTGAGTGCTTGATTATTCTCAAAGTAAACTTCAGATTAGAATAATCTGTGCAGTTTTACTGTCTTTCTTTAATCTGGACTCAGACGTTTCAGGAAGCACCAACATGGTCAACAAAGCCGCCAAAAAACAAAGTGTTTCGAACATCTGCAGCAACATCTGCTGAGATTATAAAATTATTTTACCCACTTTGTTGTAATAGAATAAAGTTGTTAACCACATCGATTCAGTCAGCATTAAGATTGAAAAATCTTCATTTATTCACATATTTTGCGCTCTTTAAGATTCTCATTTGATAGTTTTTGTGTCTTACATTTCCTTCTTTGAACGCGTTGGTCTCCTCGGGCCTCTAAACTCGTAATCATGAGGAAGAAGCGCAGAGTATGAAGAATCGACCAAAGAGAGGAAGAGAGTGTGACCACATCCTGACACACACATACACACACACACGGTCAGAGTCAGTCAGTCTGAGTGGATGATGTTTCAGGTGAGCGCTCATTTTTGCATTTAAAACAAAATGTTTGCTGTCATTCTTCTTGATTTTTACTTTCCGTTTGTTCGTTTGTAATATTTACTGTTGTGCATCTGTCACATTAACTTTTTCAGCATAGACGTTTTCGCTCTAAATGATGCATAGGTTTACAGTTAAGGTGGAAACTCTCTGTCTCTATATAAAAATGTACATGTTTTAAAAGGCTTCATTATCTTTTCTGAAAAAAAAAACATAAAAAAAAAAAACTAAAATCCAGATGTGAAAACAGAAGAAAAAGAATGAAATACAATGTTGGTGTTGACCTTCATGTAAAACTTGGAGGTGTCACTTTAAGAAAGGATGAATTTTAATCATCTCTGGGTGTGAATTCTTAGAAGTGTTATCACACATTCACACTTAGTCATATAGGCACCGTGTGGTCTACTTAGTAATGACAGGTCTACTTTGAGTTTAGTTGAATCTTCCATTGCACAGTATAGGTCAGCAGAGCCTTTCTACGCACACTAACAGTGCTTAAACACAGTTATTTCTGACTGCTAACTTTCTTTTCGTACAGGGTTTCAGCCATTGAAGAGGCAGCATTTCTTAGCAAGAGCTATATTTGTTAAAATTAGGAAGCTATAGTGTGACCTGATGACGGCAACAGCTAAAATGCTCAACACGTACCCTATACCATAACAACAAAGAAGTTAGAAATAAGGATTTTCACTTGAAACATGCAATTCTAATTGGACCATAATTTCCAAAGTAAGCTTAAAGTTTGATTATACTGAAAAGAAGACTTGATGGAGTGGACTTGAAAGTAAGACTGACATATAAACTCATTGGAAAAGTGTTCACTAAGCTCAGAGACCAAGTGAGCTGTAGACAAATTTTTCATACACGTCTATAAAATCAGGCTTGTGCTGGAAAACAGAAAGTTGTCACATTTTTTTCTGAGGTCCTCAGAATATCACCCAGAAAAAATTATTAGATCCAGTCTGGGAGAGATGAATGAGTTCATGGAGTATCTAAATGGGTGTACATACCCACCAAGCACTGGACCTCTACTGATGATGTTTTCAGGGCCAAATTTAGGTAGCATTTGTGCAGCCCAAAAGTAATTGGAAATTGGGCTGTGTTTAGTACATCTGATTTGAACCAAATTTCAATCAAGGTGGTCATATTATGTGGGCATTTTCAGGTTGTTGTAAAGACTCTTAGAAAATGATGTCTTGCAGCTACAAGGGCTTTGAATCTGTTGATGAACTGGGGACTTTCTTGTTGGAATTTGTGGAGGTGTTGCAATGTTAAAAGATTTGTCTGCTTGCGTGGGTTAGTGGTGTAAAGTAACACAAATAAGCCACAGTCTACAAGTTGCAAAGGTGAAAGGCACAACAAATCTCAACCCCTACATGGATACTTGTGGTGGGCACTTAGCCAATGATTCAACTAGCCATGTTTTCTGCTCTGCTAAAGTAAAAAACTATCCTGATGGGTCCTATAGAGTTCAACCACTTTAATCTTGCAAGGTCTTGCATTGCTTATCCAAACTAATAGAGAAACAAACAAACAAACAAATAGAGAACTAATGTTGTGTTCTAACATCAAAGGTACAAAACAAGTTTAAGTCATCATCCAAAGACAACAACATCTTGTGTGAAACTCCTCACAATCTTGGCGCTCAAGAAAAACAATTAAAATGAGTTTAGGCTTCAGCAAATGCAAGCTAAGTTGACCACTGGCAAGTTCAAAAGCTCTAACCTTACCAACTGGTTTGAATATCCCGGATGAGACCCCATATACCAGAAACTGGCTCTAGGTATATGGCAAAGAGTGCTTTACTTAAAATAGAATTTATCAGAAATAAACTTCCTTCCATGTCAGCCAGTTATCAGGAACTGTAAGCCAGGACCACCTGCAATACAGTAGGACTGCATTGGACTGTGTGGAAAGGCTCTATTACCGTACTAAGAAGAAGATGGATGGCAGGGCAGACCTTTCTCTTTTCTTGATATCTTTTTAGTGTAAAGAGGAAATGCCTTCTCACGTTTAAAAGTTGTTGAGTTGTTGCTCCTGATGTTTTTGCTTTGTGGGATGGAATCATACATTCAAGGCTATATCAGGGCTCCAAAAACACATCAATCTTTGTCTAAATTTGAACTAAACTAAACACTGCCCAGTTTTCAGTGACTGTTTTACAGTTAAATAAAGGCTAACCAGATGTTGCCCCACATCTGGTTTTTAGTATGTCTGTGTGCCTACACAAACTCTCATTAATCATTCATTATCACTTCAACTTAATGTTGTTTGACTTCAAAATTTATTTCAATGACAGAAACATTTCATTCTGACCAAAAACTTTTGAACATTAGTATAGCTGCATTTCAAACTCAGCAGACAACCCCTATCAAGACAGATTCAGATATATTGTAACAGTAAAGGTTTTCAATTGATATTGTGACTAATAAACAACAATCTAGATGTAAAAAAAAGCAAAAGAAATGAATTAAATCTTTTTTTTAACCTCTATTATATATTCTCAAAATAAGACCACACACACTCACAGAAAAATAGACATCAAAAGAGTTTGCTAATAGAGTTTTTTGAGATTTTCCACAAAACAGTAAGCAAATTTTCCTCTTCCTTATCTTTTCTAAGAACACATCTGCATTCATTCTCTGCACAGAACCCAGAGTGTCACTAACCAGGCTTCAATTGCATCACTGCAGATTCTCATGAAGATGCCATCCAGATAAAGCACCATCTACTGACCACAATCATGCACAGAAACACACACACATTCAGGTCAAACAAGTGTGCATGCGCATGACATCATGTCTGACTGTTGGACATATTCTTCATCATCTACCCCTCCTATCACCTACCACCCCTCCCAGACCCCACCTTCCCTCTCCTCCCCCCACTCATTCAGGAACCATGGAAATCCTCCACACGCCAAGGTCATCATTTTTATTTTTTCTTTCCTTATTTAGATAATAATTATTACTGTTAAAAAAAAATCATCTTACTAACTTCTACTCATCAATTTACTCATTTATTGATTTCCTCATCTTCAGGTTACGTCCCCTCACCTCTTCCCCCAGCAGCAGGGATCCTCTTCCCCTTTCTTCCATCAGCCTCAGATAAACTCCCCTCAGACTCCATCCCCTCACCTCCCTCCTCCCCAGCTGACCTCCCCTCAGTTTGCTTATCCTCCTGTCACCTCTCCCCACCTTATACCCCATGCTCAGGTGATATCCCCTCATCCTGAACAACAGCCACTGATAACCTCCCCTCACCTCCTCTCCCCAACTCAGCACGCCCTTTATCCTGAACTGCAGCCACAGATATCCTCCCCTCACCTCTTCTCCTCATCTCAGCACAACTTCTTCTGCCAGAATCCCGATCCAGACTTGGATCATTCAAACTGGGCCAAATGCGAATCCAACTCTGAACTTTCCTGCCTTCTTAATGGCAACAGTTTCTCCTACCAGGTAAGAAAACAAAAACGGAACTATTTTCTCTCATCCTGAACACAGATTGATCAATAACCTCTCTCTATTTCTGATCTAAAACAGAACCAAACCTCAGCTCATCTGGATTTTCAGAACCAGAACCAGTTCAGTTCTGGTTTACCTCAACATGAAGATTCCTTGGAGAACACACATAGATCTTACGATGCTCAAACGCTTCTTTTCAGTGGTGTGTGCACACATAGTGACACGTCTAATCCAGGTGAGGACAGCTGGAGGCACCTGGAGCCAACCGTTTCCCAACTTCAGTGTGCCGCATTGGACTCCATATCTGCAGGAGCCCATCAAGCTGATCCATCTCCCCACAGGCTCTCTGTGGGAGGGTGGAGTGCCACAGAGCTCAACCCGGCTGAAGACTTCTCCAGCACCCAGTTTTTCCAGGATGGCTACCTGAATGCTCCGCAGCCTTTCTGTAGCCCCACAACTCCTGGTCCAAGTCCTCATTACCCCCAAACCCCAGCAGTCTCCAGCCCCAGTCCTCAAATGCACCCCAGGACGGAGAGAACAGGTTTTCACACCCAGATAAACAGTGATCAGACCTCTGATCCAAGTCAGTACCACCAGCGCCTCCTCTCAAGCCAAACAGAGCAGATGCAGAACCTGACAGGCCTACTTCACACTGCTGGCACGTCTGAGACCAGCTTGTCCACACCAAGACGGGGCCAGCATGTCAGGAATGCTGCCCAGTCTATGAGCCTCTCTACTGGGCTGAACTGGACAGAGGAGTGTGGAGGAGGGAAAGGAGGGAAAGGAGGAGATGATAGTCATGCAGACTGGAACTGGGTATGTTGTTATGCTAATTTAATTTATATTAAAGATTATAGTAAATATGGAAGTATGTACAGTAAATATCAATTTGCTGAAGACAGTAGGTAAATAAATCTCTGTAACTAATATGGGTAAAACAGTCAAGTAACAGACACCAACTATATAAAAAAATATAAAGTTAATTTTAAAAAAGTAGGTGTTTAAAAGTAGAAACAATGAAGAAATAAATAATAATGTCACCATACCTTTATTCTGTTGTTTTATTTTTCTTCTGTTAATTTTTAGATGCAAAAAGAGCATACCGCTGAGAGTCTTGACACCAGGTATCCCCAATCCCTATCAATAATAAGCATGTTTATAGTTTTAAATTTTTATTTATACATTTTAATGTCAATGATTCCAATATGTGTGTCACAGGCTGCTGTGTATGGTGTGTAAGCGTGACTTCAGGAGCCTGCCAGCATTAAATGGTCACATGCGTTCACACAGTGGATTCAGATCATCTACATGCTTGAAAAAGGTCCTCAGTAACATCTAAAAAAATAAATGAAACAAATCAAATCTATAAATCATATATAGAAAAGATACCAACAAGTTAACCAAGTCATAATTCTGAAATCTAATTATTTATTTTATCGGGACAAGAGAGTCAGGTCCCCACACTGCCATCTATACATTGTCATCTAGGCTGCCCCTAGTGGGCTCTTCATGCAAAACAATACAAAGTAAGTCTTTAATATTTATGGATGGATTATTTATTAATTTCTTTGTTACATTTGTTTAGGACTCTGCCCCATCGGTTCAGCGCCCATTCACCATGGTGCTGCCTGTATCTGTCCCAGTGAAATCACGAAGTGTGTCAAAGGCAAGTAGGGGTGGTCAGACAAGAAGCAGCCGCCTCCCTCCAGCTACTGGAAGCACTGCACTCTTCCGCAGCCTGATGCGCCCGCAAGATGAGGAAGATGCTGCCAAAGGCATTAAAGATGGTGAAAAAAGAGTTGCTTCTGCACCTAACAAAGGCACCCGTCACTACACCCCTCCACCCATGCTGTGTCCTCAGAGGGCGGGGCCAGGGTTGTACTGCTCCCTTACCACCAGGAGGCAGCAGAGAGTGCAGACTGTTCAGCTCCACAGTAAGTCATAAAATCGCATTGACGAGCACCTGAAATCTATAACCATCTAATTTTAGCCCATTTCAGCCTCCAAACACTCAACAGTTACGATAAAAACAAAAGCATCACGCTCATCCTGAGTCAATGAAAAAACAAACAATGAGCAGTATGATTGGATGATTGTCATGACACAATGCTAAAGTTAGCATCTGACTGGCAGATGGAGCCAGGGACCTTGGTGCCAAAGAGACTGCCTTTCTTCCTCCTGGAACACTAACATCAGGAATCGTTAAGCCGTACGTAATGTTTGCTTCTTACCAAAAGATCTTTGTTATTGTTCTATCTACTGATCGTCTGGTAATCTGGTACTGTCTATCACAGGCAGATCAATTTAGGGCGGGGCTTCCAAGCTGAGATCCCACCGCTTCAAGACCAAAAATATGCCCACTCTGACTCCCACAATGCAATGCTACAGTGGACTCCATGGGATGATCTAGAGCGTCCCGTCAATCAGCACAGAGGTACACAAACACATAGAATGCACAGAAATCTTGCTGTTGTTTTTAGATGATCTTGGAACTAATCTTAGAAATGGAACCACTTTTCAAACAGTGGAAACTCTGCTTATGATGGCTCGATCCAGCGTGGTCCCAGGGGGTGGAGCCAGCGCAGAGTACACTCTCCAAGTCTTATCAGAGTGCAAAGGAGACTTTCTGGTAAAATCTCTTTGACTATTTGGTTCTTCGGTGTGGGCTACATAAAAATGTGTTATTATTGTTTAGAATATTAACGTGAAAAATACAACATTCTGAATAGATTACAGAATGGGCCTTTTTTTCTACAGCACCAGGTGAACCAAAATGCTCAGATACCCAACAAAAGCCTAAAAGCTTCAAAAAACATCACAATGAAGGTGAAAATAAAACATGCTCAGGAAGAACAAGAAACAACATAATTGGAAACCCTGCAAAGAAACAAGAAGACCACAAAGAAACAAAAAATACACAAAAATGTCAACAAAGTCATAGAAATAATCACAAAATACAACAAGACACCAGAGTCTAGATTCTACCACAAAGACACAAACATGATCGCATATACATAATTAAAACCACACCACGAGACAGAAAATAACCACAAGATACATAAAGCTCCTACAAAATGACAAAAAAAATCCCCACAAAGAGACAAAAACATCAGAGAGCCACAAAAAGCAGTTACTAAGACAAAAAAGTGACAACAAAGACATATAATCCAACTGCAAAGAGGCAAGAAACAAGAGACAAAAAAACAGACAAAATCCACCACAAGGACACCAAAAAGAGGCAAAAACAACCTTAAAGACACAAACAGCTACTGTAAAACAAAACAAAACAAAACAAACACACACAAAAAGACCCAAATAGACTCAAATAACACCAAAAAGACAAAATCCACAAACCAAAAAACTATTTAAAAAAAGTATATCTGAAAAAGCAAAAATATTAATGGGACTATAAAAATCTACTTAATCTTACCATGTCAGGCTTGACTAAAATGACATCACTTTATTATGTCTTTCAGCTGACGGTAGAGAAGCTGCTATCGACTCCTGAACCCAACAACCACCGTCACCACACAGGTCAGCTGTTGTTCCATCTAACCACAGACTCAGAAATTCACAGATATAAAAAACACAGCACATTTTAATTAATATCCCTATTTATACTGTAGGTGTGAGCTGGAGTGCAGCAGAGAAAAGGTCACTGGTGAAATCTCTGCAGCTCCATCAGAAAGACTTCAGTAGCATCCAGAAAACTGTGAGTTCCTGCTAACTAGTGTTAATGTCTTTCTGCAGTGCCACCAGTGGGTGAACCAAAAGTGACAAATTTTGTAAATTACAAATGCTGTTTGTCTGTAACAAGTAATGATGTATCTCCATGATGTTTGTATCCTCAGGTTCAAACAAAGTCCCTCTCTGAGTGTGTTGAGTTTTACTATCTCTGGAAGAAGAAGCTGAGTCTGAGCACCAAGACATCAACTAGCCTGACAGTCTCTTTGCCCAACACAAATGTAAGGAACAAAAAGTCTTTTTTTTTTTAATGATTTAAATCAGAAGGGTTATCATAGCTGTAGTGGCCCTTTTAGTATATCTGAGTTACTGAAATGGACTGCTGTGACCCAGAAGTCTTTTCATTCCCCTAAACTTTATGGACAAACCAATGACTGTCTGCCACTGGTTTGTAAAGTCCAATTTTTAAATTCCAACTTTAACATATTGTGAACCCTTTGATCCCATTAAGGAAAGTGAAGTCATACGTTATTAGCTTATGCTAGCAAGACACATACGCAGATATCCGCTAAGTGTTAAAATCTATTTGAATGTTACTTTACTCATCACAACTGGGACACTTCTGGATGGTCTCTTAGTAAAATAAACTGCAAAGCAAGACATATTATTGGTTAGATAAGTACATTAACAAGTCTGATCATCTTAAGCTATTGCTATATGCTGATAATGTGATTCTTTATATTCCAGAAATACACAAATCAGTTCAAACAGAAGAACCAGTTCAGTTGTTGGCATAATAAGATATGAGGGTGGATGAATGGGTTGATTAAAACATTGGGCTTTAATATTGATGACTGCAGTTTGTTTGACCCGTTTTTCAGAATTAACAATTCAGCTTTTAAACCTTACTTCTCTAAATCAAACAGTAATGTAGCAGGACGTCTACCCTCATTCAAGTACTTATTTTATACCAATTTATCTTTTGTGTCTTTGGGAATTGACTCAGGACTTACTGGTATTTAGCCTGATTAGGGATTTGTGATGTTTTCATGGGACTAGAATTAGGACTAATTTAGACTTTTAAGCTGGACTTTATTGGAGTTAGCTATGCTGTCTTTTAATTGCTCTAAAGTTCTCTCTGTTTGTGTGTGGGGGGGTTTTATAATCAAGTATGGAAAAGAGTCCTTTTGTAAAGATTTGGGCTTTCAAAGTTTACTTAAATCTTTAACCAGGCCCTTTCTGTAATCTTAGTGATCAGTCAGTAAAATGTCAGGTGCAGTTCCTGTAGAGTCAGTCGCCTCAGAGTTTCAGGTCAGTGAACAGATATGAAACTAAAGGCTGTGCGAATAAAAACCACAGAAACCAAATTCCTGTTATCACTCCACACACACACTGCAGCACAAAACACACACAAAAACACACACCGGACAGCCACTTCCTGTCAAGAGCCGTCACGTTTGTGAACACACTGTGACATGACATTTCAAATAGCCACCGTGTGAGTGTGGTCAGAGCTCAGCAAGTTTCCATTGGTGTCATTTAGAGTTTTATCATCGGCTTCGTGTTTTAGATTTCCATCAGTTTGATTCATTTCAGCTTCCTGTAGGTACACTGTGGTTTTAGTCTGTTTCATGAATCTGTAAATGTGTCTTTACTTTGTTCCATGTTACTCAGGAGGCTGATCTTTTGAACACACACAGTGACATCTTGTTCAGAATCCAAGTCTACAGGCAGCACCTGAGCTGTGTGAAGTTTCTACAGGATGTTTTTGGAGATGAAAGACTGCACACTTTACAGCTACAGATATTTGAAGTTGGCAGGCCACTAGTCAGAGTCATGATAGATAATTAATATGCCCCATACAGCCTTCTACTAGGTCTGCCTCATTGTAGCTTGATTATTTACCTTGATTTCCTACAACTACAAATATAATTCTAATTTAAAAAGTGGTGAGACTGGCGTGGGGCAATTGGTCATGTGATATGGAGTTACGATCTGACTGGGGGTCTTTTTCTTATCATAATGCCAATCTAATGAGTGCTCTGGAATCTATGCAGTCCTATGAAAAACTATCTACACCTGAAGATTCAGTACCTCTAAGAGCCATTTTTAGCTGCAGCAATTCGCAGTAATCATTTTCTGTATAACTTTAACAATTTCTTACATCATTATCAAGAAACACAATCATAACTGCAGCTTTTTACAATGGTGCTTCATGCAGTTATCGAAGCTTGTGGGCATTTGTTTACGCACGGCTCTCTTAAGGTCCCACCACAACATTTAAATCAGATTCAGATCTAGACTTCGACTCAGACCATTGCGACATCTTGAATCTTTTCTTTTTCAGCCATTCTGTTGTAGATTTGAAGCTGTGCTTGGGATCACTGCCCTGCTGCATGACCCAATTTCAGCCAAGCATCAGCTGTGAATGACCTGGTTCTGTGGATGCAAAACAAGTCCAGTTCATCATGTCAAATCACTATTGTCAAATGTCTCCACTTTGCTCTTGCATGTCCAAAAGACATTTCTCCAGGAGTCTTGTGGTTTATTTAGTTGCAACTTTGATAACCTAAGCTCTGCTACCATGTTCTTTTTAGAGAAAAGACACCTTCTCCTGGCAACCCTTCCAAACAAGCCAAACTTGTTCAGCCTTTTTCTAATTAAACTATAATGAACTTAAACATTTAACATGCTAACTGAGGCCTGTAGAATCTGAAATGTAGCTCTTGGGTGTTTTGCACTTTGTCTGAGCATTACATGGTCTCACCTTGCAGTGAATTTGCTGGGACATCAACTCCTTGGAAGACTGTTGCATTGTGTTAACACACTCATTTTGGTGATAACAAGTATCACCTTTTTTTCTAACTTCCTCTTTTTATTTATGCAGGGTCAAAGGTCGTCAAGATCTCAGGCTGCTTCATGAACTGTTGGACCATCGCCCTCTGGAGCTACACACTACTTACCAACACAAGGCTTGAACCAAAACAGCTAAACTGTGTCTGGCTTACTTGTTCACAAAATCACAAGGCATGCTCCTAATTTGATAAAAACCATCTCTAAATCACTAAATGAGTTGAAAAGGAAAACTCCACCAGGACAACATTTCACCTTGGGTGTTCAGGTGGACACAACAACAGTCGCCTTGAGGTGTATAAATTGAACTAAATTGAAATCGAATTGAAAGCTTTACAATCCGTTCTGCAAACTGTAGCTTTTCTTTTTTCTGTTATGTTCTTTGACTGTACAATATGGTATTTTAAATGTAAATGTGTTTGTGTGTGTGTGTGTGTGTTTTAAATTACTGTCAGTTAATAAACCCACAAACTAAGAAAAGCCAAGAGTCTTACTTGAGAGCACCTCCAGACTTAAGCTCAGGCATGTTGGGATATTGTTTTTCTTCCTTAATCCTGTCAGTCTTCTGCCTCTGGGCCTCTGATGCTCAGTAGAGCTCCACTTATTACCACACCAGGGAACAACAAAGAGACAAAGCAGAAAAGTAAACACATGGGGCCGCAGGCTTTCTGTGTGAGTACAGCTCTTCACATCAATGTCCTCTTTTTCAACATCAGAGGAACATGCTAAAAATAAGTGGATGATAATAAGCCTGAGTAACAAGGTGTCAGACACATTGGTGAGGTTTTACCCTCACTATTGTGTCAGAGGTTATCCCAAAAGCTGTTTTCACACATTCACTGCAGACCTGAGATTTTTCTACACAAGACTAGACAAAGGTGCATGTATGAATGCAAACGTAGCATCAAAACCAACAGTTAGGTTAGGTTAGGGTTAGTCAGAGTTATATGCAAGTCAGCCCAAAATCAAATACTGAGTCAAGGCTAAAAAGTTCCTTGTTGAAACCTACGAGTCCCAGGTGAAGATATAAATCAAGACATGTCAAGAGCAACAAGTCAGGTCAAAAGAATAAAACCAAAAAATCGTACTTGACCTGTGACCAGCAATAAATTCCATGTAGACTGGTCTTCCACACCATAGTGGGACAACCCATTCTTTATGTAGCAGGTTTAATATATAATAATATATAAGACCAAAATATTTACAAGCTGTTACCACAAAGTTGTGTGAAATGGCATGTCATGCCAAAGCATTGTGTGACAGGTCACATGACAACAACCAGTGACAGTAATATCCAATCAGAACCATGTCTTACACAGGTCAATAAATCTGAGTAATACACACTGTGTTGTCATAAATGTGAAAATTTGTGCCTAGAAAGACAAAAAGAAAACTTACAAGAACAAGTAAATAAAGGATGATATCTCTACAAACCTGGAAACATATAGAAGGAAAGATATGCATGATGTTTAATCCAAGATGTAACAAAAAATAATTATATGCAGTTGATTAGAAAAATATCAAACTTCCATTCATTCATTCTCTTCCGCTTATCCTTATCAGGGTCACTGAGGACCTAAGTCTAGCTACCACAGAGCAAGAGGCCTGGACAGGTCGCCGGACTGATGCAGGGCTAACAGAGAGAGAGAGAGAGAACCATTCACACTCACGTTCTCACCTTTATCAGACTTACTCACCTAATTAACCACAATATGTAACATTCAGTATACACTATGCAAGAAATAGGTCAGTCATGAAACACAACATACAGTGTAAGCAGACCAAGCAGAAAAGAATATACAGGTGTAATCATAAAAAAAAGGGTTTTATTATTCTGCAGAAAGGACAAAATCATTACAAAAATTCAGATCGACAAAAATGAGCTATTTTAGGAACCAAGTGGACCCATAGAAGAGGACAACTTAAGAACTTCTACTTTAAAAACCACTTTACAAACCATAACTCTGAAAACTGACCTGCCTAACTGAGAGACAGCTCCAGTTAAATAGCAATTGAATGAACTATTGTATACACCAAAGGTGAAAACTACAGAGATAATAGCTAACCATAATACAAGAATGACCCTATTCCCCCCCTGCGTGGTCACAACAGATGGTTAAGTCCATTCAATTGGCCTCTGCATTTAAACTAGCTCCACCCTCAGCCTCCTCTTTTACTCAAAAAAGGAAGGACTGGAGCGGCAGCCAGGTAACTCAAAAAGAACAGAAAAGAATCCATATAGCGTGTACCTATGGTACCATAACAAACAATACAAAACAAATTCTGTGCCATCATTTGGACTATAGCTTATTGCTGGCATGGATTAGAAACTAACTCAAAATTTTGAATTGGTTAACTTATAATAACTGAAGCTTTACAGCCCGAAGTAAAATTAAGACAGTAAAAGTTAACATGAATATTACCCGAGTATTTCAGTTGTGCAGTTGTGCAGCCATTGCACAATGTTACTGACATTTGACAATATACATCATGTTATATGCCATCAGGTCACTCTATCATCGAGACTAAAGCAGGAAATATCCAAGCTAAACTTTGTATAGGGACTCAGTCATCGTAGTCTAAGGCGCTTGGAAAGAAAAGCGTCTGGACTTCTTTAAGTTTTCTTGAAGATGTTTCACCTCTCATCCGAGAAGCTTCTTCAGTTCTAAGCTCAACCGGTGGAGAGTCCCAGATCTCAATACATAAATGATAGTGTTGGACTAGGTTTCACTATGGGTTCACCTGAAACCTTGGCTGATTGTGACCAGAACCTGCTTTCACACCTTGGCTCATGTGTTTAGGTAGAGGATCTATAGGGGGTCCATGACCCTCTTGTGGACACTCCCATAGGGCTTAAAATCTGGGACTCTCCACCAATTGCACTTAGAACTGAAGAAGCTTCTTGGATGAGAGGTGAAACGTCTTCAAGAAACGTAAAGAAGTCCAGACGCTTTCCTTTCCAAGCTCTTTAGATCCAAGCTAAAGGTTTTCAGAGTGCACAGTGATGTCCATGTATCTAGGAGGGCTTGTTCTTCATGAATGTTTGAGTACATCTGCCTTTTTTTCCATTTAAGACTTCAATTCCATAAAAGTTGTTTTGTCTGAGATTACTATAAAGCACTTTCTTCTACTCAATTTGAGCACTTAGTTTATCTCCTTTTGAGATAAAGTGGAAATGTTTTGTGTTTTTCAAACTAACGACTGAAGTCCGCTCAGCTGTTTGAGCTTTCTTCCTTTTCCTTCCTCTTATTTATTTACTTAATTGCTTAAAATAAAACTCACAAAAGTCAGTGTTTCCAGTGTGTCTGTGAAGGTTCTCAGTCATCCAGGTCATCGTAGTCAAAGGAGAGGAGTGTTTCCAGTATTTTCCCATTTAGAAATCTGCCTCTCAGCCATGTTACACTTTCATCTGTTTTTCTTTTTCTGGTTTTTTTTTTTTGTTGACCTAAAACAAACAGCAGATAAGCAAACAGGGAGGAACCGCTGCTGTGCACAAAACTTCAGATAACTTCAGCCTCAAAACTGAGGAACCTCCACATTCTTCTTCTAATCCTGATTTTATGTCAAAGCTCAGAGTTTCCTGTCTGCGCTGAGCTTGAGGCCACTAATAAAGTTTGACTCCTCCTTGCTCCAAAGGTCTCCCTGCCCGAAAGCAGGAGAAGAAAGTCAGACGACAGAGAGGAAGGGATGGGAGCACAGGAGAGGGAGGAGGAAGACGCTTCTTCAGTGGGGAGAAAGTTGCAGAAAACCAGCAAGGAGGTTTATTTCAGCGTCCTGCCAGATAAATATGAACCTCTGATTGAGGATGATGAAGAGAGAGAGGAGACTGCAGAGGAGAAGAAGAGGAAGAAAGAGGCGAGGAAGAAGAAAAGGAAAAATACATGCAAGAAGTACAGAAAGGTAAGAAGTCATGACCTTTGACCTGTGTATGAAAGATCCCTCTACACAGCAGTGGCATGTTGATGAAATCATGGCTTAGAACAGACTGTTAAAGACTAATAAGTACAATCAAGTTCAATTACATTCAGAAAATACATACATAGTTTACATAGAAATAAAAACATGATGCATTATGATGTAAATAAACGATCTAACTTAATAAAATACAGAACTAAAAAACAGCTCACCAGATATAGGTAGTTAAATGAGTTATGAAACCTTTACCAGTTTTGTAACCTATATTTAAAATTAAAAAAAAAAAAAAAAAAAATTAAAAACATGTATTACTGTAATTGAAATTTCATTAAATCACTTCTATCAAACAAAACAAAAAAGAAAAGGAAAAAACCAAATATGTATCTTTAAATAAATATATAAATAAGGAAATGAACAAAAATATTATTCAATACCAGATTAAAAGAGAATTAAAATTGTATTATATTAAATGCCAAGTTTAAAAATGACTGCTATATTATGCTGTCATGGGAATGAATTTCAGACAGTGGTGGCAGAGTGGTTTTGTCGAAATTGATGGAATTATGAACTCTTGAGCTAGTATTAGTATCAGACTTTGATCCACCATGCAGTACCATCTGGAAAGCATGTGATTGGCAATAGCTTTATTTTTCAACATGACCATGATCCCAAACACACTGGCAATGCAGTAACAGCATACCTGGATAGATAAATGGTAAATGGCCTGTATTTGTATAGCGCTTTTACTAGTCCTGCCTATGGATCCCAAAGCGCTTTACACACCCAGTCATCCACCCATTCACACACACACATTCACACACTGGTGGAGGCAAGCTACAGTTGTAGCCACAGCTGCCCTGGGGCAGACTGACAGAAGCGAGGCTGCCATATTGCGCCATCGGCCCTTCTGGCCAACACCAGTAGGCGGTGGGTGAAGTGTCTTGCCCAAGGACACAACGACCGAGACCGAGATAAACACACTAACAGTGTTTGGCCTCCCCAGTATTGACTTTGAAGCTCATTAGAATTGTACAAACTCCATTTCTGCTTCTTATACTGTTTCCATGAGCACTTACATGTTTCAATGAATTACTGCACCTATTTTCAATTTTCCTAGTAAAATATAAAAAAAATGAAGGGTGGCTCAAAACATTTACTCACTACTGTGTACAATATAAATAAAGTACATAAGAATACGCAAAATAAATTGAATTTAAAATGAATAAATGAATTAAAGTAAGCCTGGTACAAATAAAAATAAAGAAAATTAAAGATTAACATTTAAGATTTATAAGATATATAAGAGTTTATATAAAACATGACATCATACAAAGTAGCTTAGGCAGTAACCACACATGGAGTTGTTTGGCTGCAGTGCAAAGGTGTTTAGTCTCAGCTCTCTGCAGTTAATTATTGACTTTTCAGCGTCACTACACAGTTCTGGCCTTTGGCCCCCAAAATAATGTGCTGTGATGATTGTATCCCTCTGAGAACAGACAAACATGGAAGTCGTAAAACAGAACTTTTACTATCACAAACACCTTCATTCAGCCTCAGAATGAAGAGTTGAAATGATAAATAACACTATTGAGTCCACACTGAAGCAGAGGACCACAAGCAGTCATTAGATTCATTATTTTCACATCCTCTTTATTTATTTAAAAAGAGTCTAAAACTCTCCAAAATTTACTAAAACCATCTAAAGAAGTTGAAGTTGGGCCAGGCTGTACTTTCATTATTACCACTTTGTACTCATGACATTACAGTCAGTGAGCATATCCTGGTAAATCCTCCTTTCAAATTCTTTGAATGACCAAAATTGACAAAATAGGACCTGAAAGGATTGACCTAGTTCATTATCTCAGCAGGAAAGTGTTTACGATATAGAGGTCAGAGCCGAGGGGCATATGAATTTCTTAAGGACCAAAAGACTCAAAGACAGACTCAAAAATAGTTTCTTCCCAAAAGCCATAATCACCCTGAACTCCCACACGCACTGACAACACAGTACCACCCCCATCCCAAGGACTTCCCTCTATAAACAGACTACACAACTACCATAACCACTGTGCAATACTTAATTTTACACGCAATAACCTACACTGTAAATACACAACACTATTTGTTTACTTATTTATCTTTTTTATTTTGTTTTCCCAGATTTGTATATTTATACATTTTATTTATGTTTTTTCTTTTCTAAATACTGTTCATATGTATATAGAGCTGCAGAAACTGTGCATCTCACCACCTTTATTCTCCCACATGTTTGCACTGTGTAGGAGATGCTCTGTATCTCATTGTACATCTGTAGAGTGACAATAAAGGCATTCTATTCTATATCTTTTTGCAACTACAGTGGTTACCCCCTAGTGGCTACCATGCAGAATGCAGGTTTAGGGCACTTCCGCTTTATTACCAAACTCAGAGGTTATCTGTGTTTTTACACTGGCTTTGAGTAAGGCTAAAAAGACATTTTTCACCAATATTGAAGAATGTTACTGTTAATGTCTGGAAACATCTCACAAGTTAAACGTTGCCTCCTGGTGATAAAAGAACTAGTTCAAGCATTTATTACTTCTCGGCTAGACAGCTGTAATTCGTTATTATCAGGATGTCCCAAAACCTCAGAGAAGTTTTATAATTTAGATTAAAACTTTACTTTTTGCTAAAGCATATAGTTAGGGCTGTGTCAGGTGAGCCCTTAGTTAAGCTGCAATGAGCAGTGTAATTAAAGCTTCTTACTATTAAAAAGTTTTTCCTTCCCACTGTTGCCACATGCTTGCTCATAGGGGGTCATCTGATTGTTGGGCTTTTCTCTGTATTATTTTAGGGTTTACCTTACAATATGAAGTGCCTTCAGGCAAGAATGGTTGTGATTTGGCGCTATGTGAATAAAATTGAATTGAACTGAACTGAAAGTTTGTTATATTTTGCAGACAGTAAAGCAGAAAGTTGACGTCCCAGCAAAACCACAAAATTTCAATTTCGATAAATTTATAAATGTATATATCTCAAATATTGTGGAAAATGTTTTACCCTCTGAACCTTAACATTTTCACAAACTAGGGACAAATTTTTCATTGTAATATAAAGTAATGGACATCTATGGGAAGAGAACTACCAGTGTTAAGCAGAGAAATAACTTGAAAATATCTCATCAGCTGAAATGAAGTTCTTCTTTTATAAATCTGTAGGTCTGTGGTTTGTCAGTCAAACAATAATAGACAACAACTCAGTATGATGATTGTTTACGGAGCTGAGGTTGTTTGGTAATAACTGAAGAGTTGATACTAAAACTGGAACAGAGTAGCTTTCTGTTCTTATGCTCCACACCCTTCCCTTTCTTAACCCCATTTGTTCATTGTCCTTTCTCACCAGACGCTAACCTTTTTTGCCTGTTCTGTTCTTCTCTATCAATAGCAGAGATAAAGGGGATTTTTGCCCCTGTCTTAAATCTATAAACCTTGCAACTTAACCTGGTATCCACCTCCTTGAAATGTAACGACATGTTGCATCAAATTGTCTCGCTCAGTATCTTTCTCTCCTTCTAAACATTTCCAGCCACTACTTCTGTTATGTCATCATGTAGCTGGTCAGTCCTGCAGTAAAATCCATATTCCAAATATATAAACTCTATTCTAATCTACAGGTCACAAAGCCACCGCCTTTAGTATTTACCCAACACAACAAATGAGCCTTTGTTGTGTTGGGTAAATATGAAATAAATAGCTGCTTTGTTTACATATTTGGTTCAGCACTACTAATTTTGCTTCAGTAGGCAACACATTAAAAAAAAAAAGGTGCAACTTTTACCCTCATAGTGGTCTTTGCACATGTTTGCTGATGAACAATATGCATCTGCATTAGCATAACGAGTACAACAAAACAGGAAATGACCATAAACTAGTATTACTCATTATACAACTTCAACAACGGCAAGCTGTGGCTAAAAAAAAAAAAAAAAAACTGCCCAAGCTGACAAAGACCAATGCTAGAGACAGTTCCTGTATATTACAAGATAGTTTTTAATCTAGTTGTAATTGACCTTAATACCCGTGGTGGGTACAGAAAAAACAAAATTAAAGCACTAATGTTCTTCTTCTCTGGTCTGTTGCAGAATGTGGGGAAAGCACTACGCTTCAGCTGGCGCTGCCTGGTAACTGGTCTGCAGAGCATGGCGTCCGTGTACTCCACACCTCTCTCAGCTGTGGCCACCGTGGTAACAAATGTTCACCAAGCCAGTGGCAGCAAGACATGATGGGACTCGGAGGGACCAGGAGTGTAGCCCCTTATTCCTTGTGTTCAAGCTGACTTTGAATTCATCACCTCTGTTGTGCCTGTTTTGTTTTTATTCTATTTCTAAAATATATAAACTGTATATTTACTCGATTTATGAAAACCATTGATACCTGTCACATTTATGGCCTTAGTTTTCAAATTTGAATCGAACCCTGCTGTTGTGTTAAATTAAACAATAGTCTTTCATGTTTCAAAATTCACCTCAAGCAGACCCTTCAGAACACTTTGGGTTTATTTACAGTGTTAAGAAGCTTTCTGTTCCGTGTGGGCTTTGGTAACCACTGGCAACCAAACAACTAGCAATGTCTGTGTACAAATCTCAACGATAACAAAGGAAGCTCCACCTTGTGGTGCTTCTCCACAACTGCACTTTAGAAACTCATTGACAGAGATAAATTTTCGAGGTTCTGGAGCACTAAACGGATATATTCTTCCAGTCAACCAACCATATTTGGATGAAGTAAAGATGCTCTAACAGGACGCTGACACACTCCTCTCCTTTCTGCTCTTTTATGTTTTTATCAAGGTTAGGAGAGTTAGTAAATGCTGTTAAAATAATCAGAATGAACAAAAAAAAAACAACTAACTAATTTGTCTTTCATGATGTTTGTTTACATAATCAAAGGTCAGGTACTTTTTGTGCATTTCACAAGTGCTTATTGAAAAATAAATGTAAATATGACAAAAGTGTGAGGACATTTGTTTTTAAGTGGGCGTATTTGTTGATAAGTTATCTGTAATACAACGCAGGAGGTGTAGCACACGCTTTTCCATAGCTGTGGACGATGCAGGGAATAAAAAAGCTTCTACAGCAGCTACACAAAAGAGAGTAGAGCTTTCACATCATCATATATGACAGAGTAAAAACGAAAAAATTTATTTTCCCCCCCCCACGCATTGCTGCTTGCGTGTTTCTACATGGACACCCCTTAAAGCTTGTATAATTAAACTTTGGTGCTTTTAGGCACTAGAGTTGTAAAAGGCTATTTTAGGTAACTGCATCCCTCTCAAAACATGAGCTGATATCGATTAGATTTTCTCAGCCATGTTTCGGGTGTAGGATGCCACATTAGCTCTTTAAATGGGCCTCTAGATGCTTAAACACCATTGCTGGCAAGCTGCATTTGACCTGTGGTCAGCTAGTCAAATACTGATAATATTAACTATCAGCAGCCTGGTATGACATCTATGATGCCTATCCAACATGCCTCACCTGTGGACTCTCAGGGTGTCGGACATTAACTGAAGAGTTAATACTAAAACTGGAACGGAGCAGTCTTATGCTCCACAGTAAGTGTTACATCATCTTTCCCTTTTTATTTAAACTCCATCTTTCATCATCCTTTTTTCTATTTAAATATCACCCCTTGTCTTGGTTCTTTTTTTCTCCAGCATCCATATCCTCCTTTACTTTTACAAAACCCCTCATTTCCTTCTTCAGTAATTTTCTCCACTGTCTGCAGAGCTTAATTTATTTTCTTTCATTGCCTCTGGCTGTACCTTCTCTTTTCCAGTACAGGTGGTTCTGGTGCCGGACCGCACATGACCTCCGGGTGTCGCTGTACCGCTGTACTGAAAATAGTCCCCGCTGTCGGGCCTTATGGAGAAAAGAAGGCGTAATAAAGTTGGCCCTGAATATAAGCCGCCTCCTGCTTGACAGGTCAACCACTTTCTTGTGACAGCAGCAGCTGTTCAGACCTGACCGGCACGCGCTGCTCAGAGGTCTGCTGGAACAACATGTGGAGCTCCTGAAGAGTTCAAAGTTGTGAGTTTTGAAGTTTCCAGCATGGTAAAGGTCAGGATGAATCAGCTTGTGGGAGACCAGACAGGCCCGCTCATGTCCCCGCTGCAGCTCTCCGTCTACTGGCGCCTCGCTCTAATCTTCTTCTTCACGGCTTTCCTCTTTTTTCTGGACATTTTCACCACCGCTGTGGTCGCTGAGACATGTCGCCATGGCAATGATACTGGCACGTTTGCTTCGTGGCTTGAAAAGTTGGCACCGAACAAGGAGGAAAACCAATCAGCGCTCAGCAAGGTTTTAAAGGACGACGCCGATTGGAGGACAGAGAGCGGGATCCGAGACGTGAGTGAAGATTATTTTCATTGAGAGGTCTGAAGTTGTAACACAGTCATGAATACTGTGATGGTGCAACACCTGGGGATATTTTTAAGTGCGTGTTTCTTATTCCCTTTACTGTTATAGTTATCTCATGGTTTAAAGTGTAGGCCTAAATATAGTTTCAGACACATTAGAAATGAACTGTAATGAAATGAAAAACGTGCAATTAATAAACTTTAGATTTTCTAGTTATATAACTTTCAGTTTTTGACACCACTGAAAGGCCAGCTTGGGGCCTCTTTCACCAAACATTGTTTCAACATTAAATGATCGGTTTAAAGTCTCAGCCAACATGCTAACTGGACAGTAATCTGCATTACATAACAGCAACTCTAGAGATTAACATGGTGTTAATGATCAACTTGAAGCTGTTAATGAACCATTTCTGAGGGTAAAGTAAAAAAAGCTAATTTTCTGTAAATCGTCTGTCATTAATCGTAACTGAATTTAGCCATGCTTAGCATAAGCACGTGTTGTAATCTTTTTAACTCGTTATAGACATTTGTAGTCATGTCTGGACCTCTATCTAGGAAATCCAAGAAAGGTTTCAGTATTTTTCAAGCACAGAATCAAAAATTTGCTAGTTCCGTCTTCCAAATGCACCTGTTCAACTGCTTATTAAAGCAAATTTCTGATCAACCACTGGCAGCAACTCAATGCATTTACGCATGTAGACATGGTCCAGACAACTTGCTGGGCCAGCACCAAACTATGCATCACAATCGAAAAGAAAGGGTGATTTAAGTGAATTTGAATGTGGTTGTTGTGTTGTGCTCTTCTGGGATTTTCCCCCTCAACCATTTCTAGGCTTTACAGAGAATGGTCTGAAAAACACTGCAGTTTTCTAGGTGAAGAGGAAGATCTTGGAATGTACAGCATGTAGGTGCATTCCTGAATATGTTAGAAGTCACAAATTCTGAGTTTGCAATTGGAATTTTTTTTATGAAATGCCCCTTTAACTTGCATTTCCCACTCGGAAATCCAAAGCAGACCAACATACCACGGATTACTAACCCGGCTGAATAGGGCTGTGCGATATGACCAAAATCTCATATCCTGATAAGGCATTTATCGTCCTGATAACGATATAAATCACAAAAATTTAACATTCTCTGTAAATTCTGTGAATCTCAGGCAGCTCGACTTGCGTGAAGTGTTTCCAGCTGGGCGTCGTGTACCTAGAGTCCAGTGTTTTAACCGATGCATGAAACTATACATTTTAGACATAAGTTTTAACGGCTGCCGTTTTCTTTGTGAGTATTATTACACAGCGTGCTGCGGGGAAAAGCCTGTTCTAACATTTGAGTCTAAGGTTTATTTTTTAGCACCTGACGGCTCTTTTTTGCTTTTCATCAGTAAATATTCTGCATCTTCCACGTGATTCAGTTTATTTTGAAAAGTCTCAACAGGATAAAAGGATTTTTGATTCAGTTCTTATTCAACTAGTAAAACACATCCAAACACATCCAAACTGATTATGGCCAAGTTAATAAACCCCCACAGCTACACATACACGTCATGTCTCTCATTGTAAACAGAAAAGTTAATCTTTGTGAAACTTGTTTCATTGCATCTTATATTTTGGTTCTCTGAGTGTATTCTGGACTTGAACATCTATATTTGCCTGTGTGTGTGTGTGTGTGTGTGTGTGTGTGTGTGTGTGTCAGTCAGTGTGTGGTTGGACAGACTGGTTGTCTTATGGTCAGATGCTCTTCATGACTGGTCTGCTGCTGGGATCTCTGTTTGGAGGAGCCATATCTGACCGGTACAACACAACACTTAACAGTCTGTAATACACTACTGGTCAAAAGTTTGGACCTTATATTTTAGATTCCTCAAAGTAGCTACCCTTTGCTTTATTGACAGCGCTGCAAACCCTTGGCTTTCTGTCAATAAGCTTCATGATGTAGTCACACTTCACAGGTGTGCCTTGTCAGGGTTCATTTGTGGAATTTATTGCCTTCTTAATGAGGTTGGTACCATCAGTTGTGTTGTGTAGAAGTCAGGTTGGTACACAACTGGCAGCCTAATTTGACAACTGTTAGCATTCATATTATGGTAAGAACCAATCAGCTAAGTAAAGCGAAACAACAGTCTATCATCACTTACTAAAGGTCAGTGGGTCCAAAAATTTGCTAAAACTTTAAATGTGCTTTGCAAAAGCCATCAAGCGCTACAATGAAACTGGCTTACATGAGGACCGCCCCAAGAAAGCTGCTGAGGTTAAATTCATCCAAGTCACCAGCCTCAGAAATCACAAGTTAACAGCACCTGTGTAAGGGCTATTTGACCAAGAAGAGAGTGATGGAGTGCTACACCAGTTGGCATGGCCTCCACAGTCACTTGATCTAAACCCAATCGAGATGGTATGGGATGAGGTGGACCGCAGAATGAAGGCAAAAGGGCCAACAAATGCTCCGCATCTCTGGGAACTCCTTCAAGACTGTTGGAAAACCATTTCAGGTGACTAACTCATGAAGTTCATCAAGAGAATGCCAAGAGTGTGCAAAGCGGTAATCAAAGCAAAGGTTGGCTATTTTGAAGAATCTAAACTATAAAACATGTTTTGAGTTATTTCACACGTCTTTGTTCACTACATAATTCCATACGTGTTTATTCATAGTTTGACGCCTTCAGTGAGAATCTACAATGTAAATAGTCATGAAAATAAAGAAAAAATATAAAAAATTAGAAGGTGTGTCCAAACTTTTGACTTGTAGTGTATATGTCAAGTTTAAGTTAAAATAAACATTAGTCATCACTCATCTTCAAACAAGAAAAATCTCGCTGATGGTTTCTGTGCAGGTACGGAAAGCGTCCAGTACTGCTGATTTCCATGTGCGTGCACGCCGTGTGTGGCCTCGTTCCTGCTGTCTTTCCTCAACCACTCCTCTTCCTTATTCTTCGCTGCCTGACTGGAATCTGCTGCTGCTGCATCAACATCTGCGCCTTCAGTTTAGGTAACACAAGAAACCTAAAAGCATGATTAAAATGTTGTATCACAGATCTACTTTCATCCCGTTATATTGAGCTGTGGTCTTCATTGGACATTTTCTGACCATTAATAAGTTAATTAAAGAAAGTCAGTTAAATGTATGAGTATCCAACTTCAAAATGTTTTTAGAAGTGTCTCACAAAGTATGTTGGGGAGCCTGCAGTGTTTTGTGCGAGCTGGAAGGTGGTTCGTTATCAGACAGCCCTCAGTGGGCTTTGGGTCACTGGCTGGATGGTGACTTTAATTGGACCGTGGTGGGACATACTTACATAAGGCTGATAAAAAGCACGTGTTCCAGATAAAGCCATCTTGACCAGGTTGAGGCCTAATGAAGCAGGATTGCTTCCAGCAGCTTCCTAACCTTTGACCCCTACAGTGTTATGTGCAGACTGGAGAAAGCAGTCTATTCCTTCAGCTTTGATTTAATTTAGCAGCTAGCCTTTACATAGTAAGTCATGGACCCAAAGTGTAGGAAGACTCAGGGTCTTATAATTTAGCTAATTCAATATTTATTGTATTTATTGTATTATATTTCTATCCATTGCTTCAGCATTTATTGTCAGTTCTGACCTCCCAGCTCATTGTTCCTTCAGTGGGCTGGTTTCAGTCATTATGCAAATGTACTGTTTATAAGTTTGGGGAAACCTGCAGTCAGCTGAGACTGAAGAAGTCACTTGGATGAGTGACGAAACGTTTCTCCCACAAAATGCTACGTCCAGATGAACAGAATCAACTTTTGGAGGGGTACCTTTAACACCTTTTCTTTTTGAAATGATCACATTTTGTAAGTGGTGTTGTGGGTCAAAGAAACAAATACACACAGACAGAGATTTGGTTTATTATTCATTGTTTATTATTATTATCAGTTAATTTTATCTAACTCTAATTACCTTAGCTAACTAAGGTAAGTCATTATGTTTAAACATGACTCTATGGAGACTTTTTATTATAGATTTATTATCTTTTTCCTTATGCATGTTATCTGACAGTGCTGTGTGCTAAAGATGAGTTTTAAATTATGAGATAAATGTATGTATATTTAAGTTGGCCAATCAGAAGGAAGTGGGCATTTAGGGACTGGAGCTAAAACAGTTGGGCTTCAGCAAGGTTCAGTATAACATAAAGAAGGGTAGTTTTTAAATAATAAATCAGGTAAAGCTACTCTAATAAATCTTAGAAGCTTTGGAGAGCAAGTTCACATTGAAGATAGCACTGAAACCTGCAGAATTTAAATTGTAGACTGTTTTAAACTGTTTGCGTTGCAGCAGTGGAGTGGACTCCCCCTGATTCTCGGCTGTGGCCGCCGGCTTTCCTGCCATTCTGCTTCAGCCTGGGGACAATGGGTGGAGCTCCTTTGGCCTGGCTCAACCCTACCTGGACACGTCTGCACCTGTCACTGGCTCTGCCTCAGATCATTTGTCTGCCACTCTACCTGTAGGCCAACACACCTGTTCACCTGTGGTAGCCTCATTTAGACCGTTAATAAAGGAAGCAATAACAGTTTTTCTCCTTCAAGTTCAATCCCAGAGTCTCCCCGATGGCTGTTGTTAAAGAAGAGGACAGATATCCTGGACCGTTACCGGAGCAACAGCCCTGCAGATAACCAGCGCTTGGACCTGGTAAACAAACATTTGCCTCATTTCAAATCATAAATGTCTTGTGTTAACAAGTAGGATTATTCCTTATTATAACCCAGCTCCTCTTTGTGTTAGTTTGATAATGTTTAACTGCAAGATATAAAGAAACAGATGGTCTTCTAAAATAAGTTGGAAAATGGTCAACAATAGATGGAAAGGTTATGTAATGAGAAAGGTGCATTAAAACTTCTGCCGTCACTCTTTACGATGCTCTTAAAAGAACATCTCAAGGAAACTAACTCTATCAGAGGTAAACTGGAGAGGGGTCGACCACTGTTTATGAATTCTGTCATCTGTGGTCTGTAAAAAGGCTGTAGAGCTTTGGTGTCTATGACGTCTTGCAGCACTAATGTGCAGGAACACTGCTTAAAACCATTGTTTGATGGATTGAGGCTGACCTGACAACCACCCTCTGGTCTGACCAGAATCTGAGATTCTCTTTGGAAATTATGGTCTTCTGGGACCATACTGCTTATTATCAGCACACAGTTTAAATCACTGATGATAGGGGAGTGAGTGGGTGGGTGGGGGTGTTAGTATCACATGACAGCTGTCTGAATGACAGCCTGAACATGCTGTCATTCAGACATGCCTATTTGAGCAAAGGCCTTGCTTTCTTCAGGAAGACAAAACCACATCGTACTCGTACTCCAGCAGCGAAGAGTCCAGATGTTAAACTAGCTGAACCCTGAAAACATTTGAAGAATTTTTCTACTGAAAACTACAAAAAACAACAGGCTCCAAACTCATGCAGGGGGGAAAAAATTGCAGCTGCTTTTCGGCACAGCTATTACATAACAGGGGATTCAGTGTGGTGAAAAACATTCCCTGTGTCAGCATTTTTGAATGTGTTGGCATCAGAAACACAGACTAACAAATCGATTGTTCTCATGGGAGTTTTTTCTTTCAAACATTAGGTCAAAAAACAAACAAACAGTTTTGAATCAACAGCTGGATCATTTGTAAGTGCTTCCAAGCTGATAGCCACCGAATCAGTGATTTTTGTACAGTAACTTAAAATTCAAAAATTTACAGCTGGTTCAGTCTGGATCAGGTGGGATATATATATAT
>NW_005187645.1:558651-560326 GCF_000239375.1 Pundamilia nyererei | reverse complement strand
ACAAAACAAAATACTGGTAAAATAAATACAATAAAATAAATAAATAAGGTGAAATAAATAAAATAAATGCAAATCCATCAAACAAAATAAAGGAAAATAAAATAAAAGGAAAATAAATAATAATAAAAATGCAAAAATTAAAATTCACAAAACAAAATATTGGTAAATTAAAACCATAATAAAATAAATGAATAAATACATAAATAAATGTCCTGTCATCCTCCAGTGCGGCATCAGCTTTGACATACTATGGAATTTGTTTGAACATCGGCTCATTCGGTGTTGGCGTTTACTCCGCCCAGTTCTTTTCCGGGCTATCAGAAGCTCCCTGCTTGCTTGTCCCATTGGTTCGTCTGGGACGCCGGCCAATGAGCATGCTCGCTCTGTTCCTCAGTGGAGCTGCCTGCTTCGTGTCGTTACTCCTGTCCAGGTACAATGGTGAGTCCTCCGCATTTTCAGTATTTTAGGTTAGTTCATAATCACTTTTAAGAGACATTAAATATTAAATTAAATTAAACTAAAATGAACACAACATTAAATAAAAACATTAGAAAAGCATCTGTTCTTAGGATTCTATTCTTGAACGCCACAATAGGAGACTGTGTTAAAAGCTCTTGATGACAGTTGCTCTTTGTCCCAGGCAGTCGATTTATTTAATCTATTTAATCAATATTTTTAGTGGGAGAAAATACTGGTATTTAATATTGGTAGAAAAAAACATAACATTAGTGGGAGTAGGTGGAATCATTCTATATGCAGTTTGCAGCCTCCAATCAAATCTGACCACCATCTCTGAGACTGGTACTCTGATGCAGGTACGCCGATGCTGGTTATGAGTCTGGCTCTGTTGGGGAAACTCTGCGTCCTGGCTGCCATCTTTATCTCCACTCTGTACAGCATTGAACTGTTCCCCACTGTGGTCAGGTAGAAAACAACACAACACTCTTTAATGCAGGTTTTCCACAAGCAGACATTCCTCTAATGTTCACTTGAGCCTGGCTTCAAACTTAAAATGTCCAGATTTACTGCAAAATAAACATGTTTATAACCTGTTTAATTTACCTCTTTCTAACAGCCTTATGGGGGTGGAGGTACATGTCTTATAACGCTTGTATTAAAAATTAGCTGTTTTTTAAAAATAGGGGCGTGGCCTCTTTGACTGACAAGTAGGTAAAGACACAGACAGCTGTAACTGCTAGCTGTCTGCTAAACTTCACTTAAGCTAAGCAGTCTCTGGACTGGACCCCTGGACCAAGGATGGATCAAGGATGGTAACCGGTTCTGCTGTTACAAAGTGTTTGTGTTATGAGCCACGGCAGATGTTGTCCTTACCAAAGCGAAAATATCAGTCAGATTATAGTTTTCTGTTTTTTGGCAATTTGGTTACTAAATAGTTGTGAACTGAAATCTACCCATCATCTTTTTCATGTACACAGACGAGCAGTTTCTGGAAACGAAACATCAGTTTAACAACATGTATCTTCTGTATGAAACTTCTCTTTTGTTGCATGGTGAACCAAGGGCACCATAAACCCCGTCCAGTTGTACACATTAGTTAGCCTATAGAGGTATGATTTAACTTGAAAGCAAAAGTTGTAAGGTTGGTTTACTCTCATTAAGCATATATTTCCACAGCATCTGCTTCTTACTTCCAATACTTAGTTGAGCGATTTGT
>NW_005187645.1:556182-558258 GCF_000239375.1 Pundamilia nyererei | reverse complement strand
GACTGCAACAGGCAGCTACAGCCCCACCAACCTGCCATGGATGCGCTCTGGAGGACAGAGTGAGTTTTGGTCGTTTTGGTGGCAATAACTTTCTTTAACGTTCTTATTTTTTTTTAAGTAGTTTACAAAAACCAGTAATAATGGCTGTAAAACCCAGAGATGTACATTTGTTTTTCAGAAAAACAGCTACATTTGTAAAATACAAAGAAATATAAAGAAATAAAATATATGACATCACATGTGAGTTGCCTGGCTCGTTCACAGCATCTCCTGCTGTGTGATTTTTCAGGACACTGGTGAGCAGCCAAACCAGCAAAGTGGAAACGTTCCCTGTGGAGAAAGACAGCACAATTTCAGCACTGCTGATATGAATGCAGCCGGCAGCTTTCAGTTACTGCTTTGATATTAATTAGACCAAAAACAAACAGGAGTTCATGTTAGAGAAACTTCATACCTTGAAAATACCAGCCGGCAGGTTGAAATTATTCCCTCTTAGAGGATGTTGGAGGATTTCCAAGACTTGAAAGGCAGTGTGTTTTATTCTTATGCTGTTTTTTTTTTCTATTTGTTACCACTTTGCGTTTTTATTATTGTGAAAATAAATTGAACCAAATGCTGATTTCCTTTTATGTTTGTTAATCAGCAGTTTTGGGTTCATTCATTGTTTTATGAGTGTAAAAAGACATTTTAAGTTAGAGTTTTGAAATAAGTATGCTTGAGCCAGTGCTGTGCATAATCATAATCTCTATTTAATGAGAATCGTTTAGATTTGGTTTTTACAGGGATTTCTCTGACTCTTTTAACAATGTTACAAACTGTAAATGACAACATCCAGAAAAACTCATCCATCTCTTTATTTCATTCTTATCCTGTTTTTGTACTCAATTAAGGGGAAAAAAGGACATATTTGAAAAAATGGTCATATTTAGTGGTTTCCTTGTTCTCTTTTTGTTAGCTTTATGTAGTGTTTCCAGTCTTTTTTTTTGCCACTATCCCAGTTTTACATGTTGTCTGATTTTGAGTTTGATACTTACAATATATTTATGGCCAAAGACCACAAATATATGCTTGTATACACAAAAAGACAATACTTAGTTCCACACTACCAAGTGTACAATGCAGGTTTGAGCTTCCACTAATGGATTCTGCTGCATCCCATTGGGCCATTGAGTACCATAGATGTGCTGAGTACACAAACTGTAGTAACTAGTTGTTGTTACAAGTATATTCTCTATGTTATCCACTATTCCAGGAGATGCCACTATTTTCCCATGTTTCATTTGTTGGTCCTGTCCCAGACATGTGAATGTCACATGCTTTGTAGGAACACATTTTGGTTTGCTTGGAGTTTTCTCAAAGAAACAAAGAGAGACAGAAGCAGGGTGTTATGAAGTGGAAACAATAAACAGCTGAAATGTGAAGCTGCCAATAAAGTTTAAAATAAAAAATAAAAAAGCTGTTTCATGTTAAAGGAGCCACAAGGGTAACAAGTAGGTTTAGAGTATCTTCATCATCTCTAGTATCAGTTTCTCTTAGATTTAAAACTAAAAACAGACAAAAACAACAAAAATGTTGATTTCAGATGTAATTAAATGTTTTTAACAACTGCAGGTATGTTACAGTATTGTGCCTTTGTTGTGGGTGTTAATCTTTAAATGTGTTTTTTTTTAAATAAATTTGTGCAAATATAATATAATTGACCATAACAGGAGCAGACACTATGACACTATGTATTATTATACACAGTAACAAAATCATAATAGTAAAAATTATTGTATTACTGTAAACAAGTTTGTGATAAAAAAAAAAAAATATTGTTTTTACTTTGATGTCATTGACAATGACTTTAAATAAATGTGACTATTTGTGATGATGTGAGGGATTTCAGTAATGTAATGTTTTTCTGTGAGATTAAGCAGGAAATATTCAAATGTCAGCCCAGTTAGCTTTTTAAAACAAAAATTCTGTTGTTCTCTCTGCATAAAAACAACATATTTTAGAACACATAAGGTTTATTAACATTTGCATAGGATCCAAACAGTACATTGTACTGCAGCTATGAAAAAGCCCCCCCCC
>NW_005187645.1:551041-555289 GCF_000239375.1 Pundamilia nyererei | reverse complement strand
GCCTAACAGAACAACCACGTTCCAAACTCATTTTACCCAATATTGGTTCTTTCAGATGTTTTTCTGTCAGACACCCAGAGAGTAGTATCAATATGTAACAAAGTTTGCAGGAAAGATCCCAACCCGACCATCTTCCAGTTGCCCCTCCCACCAATCATACTGGGAGTCTGTCTTCGTGATGACAGTGATACGGTCGCCTGGAACAAAGCTGAGGTCACCTGGCTGCTCCCCTGCAAAGGGATGTGTCGCTGTGACAACCATCAGCCCAGTGGCTCCACCCTCTGATGATCCCCA
Source organism: Pundamilia nyererei (assembly GCF_000239375.1). NCBI lineage: Eukaryota > Metazoa > Chordata > Actinopteri > Cichliformes > Cichlidae > Pundamilia > Pundamilia nyererei. The sequence continues at coordinate 554,995 of NW_005187645.1, read as the reverse complement.
ATCTACAATTAACAAAAACAAAGAAAGTAAAACAGAAACAAAACAAACATTTGACAAAAGCAGATTTAATTTACTGCAAATTCACTGTTTAACATAGGTCTGATATATTTATGTTGTACAATTCAGAATATTAATATTTATTTACAATAACACATAGAAAACAGATGTTGAAACTGAGACATTTTACTATTTCATGAAAAAAAGCTACTTTTGAATTAGTTACGAATGAAATAGTAAGGGTTACTAAAAAAAAAACAGCTGGAGGCACATTTTTCATCTAATTAGATCATGAGAAAATCTCATTCTCTAAATTACATAAAAACATCAAAAGCTTAAGAGAATCTGGGAAAAAATTAAGGGACAAGGCTGAAAATCAATATTGGATGCCTATGATCTTCAGGCCCTCAGGTGGCAGTGCTGTCATGGAAATCACTGCAAGGACTAAGGAACACTCACTGTGCCATCCACAAATCTGAACATAATCCATGTCTTGTCTAGACCAAAGTTAAATTAAAGGGGATCGAGGCAGAGTAGAAAACTGTTTTGTGGTCAGACGAATCCAAATTTGAAATTCTTGAAATTCTAGTGTATGGGCACTACAACCTGGGAACTTAAGAGAACTTTGATAAACAGGCTCCTTATCACTATTTAGTCCAAGAGGTATGGGGGTACATGAGTGTCTTTGGAACCGGCAACTTGCACATGTGGAAAGGCACCATCAGTGCTGAAGGTATCTAAAAGTTTTAAAGCAACATATATTTTTACACATTTTATCTAGACAATGCTAAACCTTGGGGGGGAAAAGACTCAGCACTACTGAGCAGCTAGAATCTTCTACCAGGCAATACATTGCCACAATTCCTAGTTTTATGGACTACTGTTAAATGAAGAGGTGCTGCCATCAAATATAAAATGTGCTTATGTTTTGTTTGTTTTTTCAGTTTAAACATTTGATGTGTTTTTTATGCTTTATTGTGAATAAAATATGGGTTTATGAAATTTGCAGATCATTTCATTTGACTTTTATTTAAATTTTGCACAGCACCTCAACTTTCTTGTTAACTAGACTAATTTTTTGTGTGAGATGTGTCAAATATTCATACCGTTCATCTGAGAGTTTCTGGAGGCAAACTTACCTGAAAGAGAAACAAAACATCAATTTGAGTCACGGCTAATGAATCTGGAGAAAATTAATCTACAGCTGTGAAAACATTAATAAAAATAAGTTCTCAAACAAGAAATATGAAAGACTAATGCTCTTTTTCCATCTTCCTCCATTAAAATTTATTCATTAGTGTTTAAATAAAGAGCTTATTTAAAATAAATAGCGCTGCAGTTTAAGTTGCAGATATGTGCTGCGAACACTAGAGAGAGCTGCAGCCCCAAAGTTGATAACAATATATTAATGTGTTTATCACTGCACAAGCAATCATACTGACTTACATTAATTTGCTGAAGACTCACTGACCTTAAACCACGTCTTGACCATAAAATTAATCATTTACCTTGGAGGACTCTTTTATCAACACAAAGGGGTCAGGTCCCCGCAACGTAGCTGTTTGAACAGGTGTGTGTCACCGAAGTATGCACACGCACATACGTACATACACAAAACACTAGGATTATTAATGGGTTTTGGTACTGGCTGCATCAAGGTCGTGGGTTAATAACAGACTTGAATACACGGTGTGCCATGTGACCACATGAAGATACAAAACAAGGTAAATACAAATGGGAGACAAAATGACTGAAAACGATGCTAAACAACCACATGGAGAGTTGACAAACTGAAAGAAAAGGGATACAAAATGAGCACGAACAACTTTTGTTCTTTTTGTTTTGCATCAGTTTAACCATTTCTCAAGCAAAAAAAAACCCCAGGATGTTGTTAAGCCGTCCATTACAACCACAATGCCGTGCTAAACAATTATGAAGGGACACAAACTGACCACAGAAACACAATACGGCCACAAAAGGCATGGAAATCTGCCTGAAATGGGACGCAAAATGGTTTAAAACAAAATGACAACAAAAAGGATTAAAAAAAAGAAAAATTACAAATTCTGACTATAATAAGATGCAAGCAAAAACCCAAAGAAAAGAAAAATATGTTTGTACTAATTGGTTGATTTGAATTCTCCAGACCCAAAACCAGTTACTAACATGGGCAACAAAACCAAGTCAGAGGCCTCTGAGTTTGAAAGTGAGCTCAAGGAGTCACAGCGGTCCTCACAAAATGACAATGAAAGAAAAAAAAAAAAAGAATAGCTGGTAAGGAGTAAGTAATGAAAGTTAATGTAAAACTCACTTGAGGTTTCAGATTTATAGACAGAGACACTTGGGTAGAGAGTGTTTTTAGTCCTTACTCCAGCTCCTGTACTCAGACACATAGATGCAAAAACACACAGACACACACCCCATTACAGACAATTTCGTCCATAAATTAATAGCACCTGAACAGTTGTATTTCTGAGCTTTACCGGCACTGGCTGCTGACACCTCGGAGTAGCTTGGTGGCTTTGACTGGATCGGAGCTGGTGGTCTGGCTGGGCGAACGGATGACTGGAGACAAACACAAATGTACACTTTATGTACTGCATATTAGATGAAGGCAAAAAATAAATAAATAAATAAAAAAATCACATGACATTCAGTATAACAGTCACTGAGCAACACTTAATTTGTGTCTCCATTGTTTGTTTGTTAGGCAAATGCATAAACCACTACACTATTGAACCACTATGTAAAAAAATAAAGCACAGTAATTGTCAGGGTATTTTAGATGGATGCTAAACTGCATACTGCCTCTATTCCAACATCATGGCTTTGTATTAGAAAAATCTGTGTGCTGAACTGAGCTGCCTGCACTCACCTACCCTTTAGTGAGCACACTGGAAACTATCTGGAAAGGGCATCTTTTGAAACCATCCTCACTTCACACATAGCTGCCTTTCCTTTTTGAGTTAAGCTTTTGGTTTGCGTACCCTAGTTTGCAAGTTCTTGCTTGTCCAGTCGGAGGTGTAGGCCTCAGTGTAGACATCTAGGATGTGGTAGAGGTCATAGCACTCTGACGGCGGTTCCACATCACCATTCAAAATGGCAGATGCGCGGATGTCTTGGGAGTAGAATCTGCAACAACACTACTGGATTAAAGACAAGCACTTGTTTGGAAAAGACAGAACTAGTTAAACTTCTGACATGCAGCAGATTGATTCGTGTTTTTCCCCCATACTTGCGGTTGGTTTCTTTGCGTTCAATGAGGCAGGATCCCTCCAGAGAAATACCTGCAAACAAACCTCTGGACCTGCAGTAGGTGTACACAGCTGCAGTACTCCGCAGAGCCACATCAGCCTCCACGTTCCTAACAAGCAGAATTTATTCTATTGATCAAACTGGCAAAGGTGAAGTTTAAATGGTCAAGTAAAATTTCAGAATTTGAAAACATTAACACCTAATGACCGGTTAATTAGCACTAGTGATATGTTTCACAGAACATGATCCTGGGTCCTATGCTCTTTTTAATTTTAAAAACATTTTTTCTGCACAAAAATAAATAAATAAATGTTTTTCCAAGCACAGATTTGTTTTACTGGATGAAAACAAAACAAAACAAACAAGAAGTAAATAAAAACAAAAACCAAACAAACCAAGCTGCAAGTTGGTTCATAACTCCCCCCCCCCAAAAAAACAAACAAACAAAAAAAACACAATCAAATAGCAAAATAAAAAAAACTGCAAAACTTGCTTCAATGACCAATAATTCTGTGTTCAAGCTTTTGTGAGTGAAGCTATAGCTTTTTATTGGCTGTTATGACTATTTAGCAGTTTGTACCTCTGTAATGTAGCTTGCTAGTACAGTTAGCTGGCGCTAGTTGATACCTTAGCTTTTCAATCTCTCATCCAAAGATGGCCACTTCTGGCTACAAAACCCCAGCATAGTATAGGGGAATGAAT
>NW_005187645.1:546801-550978 GCF_000239375.1 Pundamilia nyererei | reverse complement strand
TTTCTCCAAGGACCTGCAGTCTTCTTTAGGTTTATTTCCTGCTGTGTCTGTAAAACTATAGCTGGTTGCGGGTTATTCAATCACTGTATGTGACTAATTTCATAGTACCATATACACTCAAACATAAACTAACTGTAACAACTGACCATCTTCTTCAAACTAATTCAGCTCTGGCTACCATTTGTTGTCTGTCTGTAACATTTATTGAGAATGAACCGACTGACATGTAACTAGCCACGCCCACAAACACCTGCCAATACATGAGCACCAAAACCGGTTAACCCACCCTGAAACCACCTTATTCTAAAATTAACCTCAACATCTTAATTGGCCTCTAAAGTAAATCACGGGTGATTTTTTTCCCCACCTCAGACAGTTTGGCTATCTGCTTCAGGCCTCAAAACACAAACTGTCATTAAATGTCTCATAAATCTCTAAGCAGAATAGGACAATCAAACCTAAGCTGTAATTTACATAAACAGAAAGCATTCAAGGCAATTAAAAGACAGACAGACAGATTGTGTTAGGAGAGGTGGGGAGTAGACTCACCTTCCAACAGGTCCCACGGCGACAGTGGCGTTCCCGCCAAGCGTCAAGTTCCCACCCTTTGTGAAGGCTTCGACGGCCCTCCGGTAATTCAGGATGATCACCAAGTCTGACACCTGAGGGGGGACCAGAAAATTAGCTTTTACTTCTGCTTTCCAAAAAGGGATGTGGTGCATTAAAGGACAAATTGACATCTCAGTGATGCAAACCGCTGCATTCACAACCTTTAAAAACACTATTGATACATTTATGGCAATTATTGTGAACCCCTAAATTCAACACAAATACAAATGTTTCATCTTGGAACGCAAATCAGAAATCAAATAAATAAAATTATAAGATTTGGGATTATACCTCCACCCCGATTTCGAAGCCTCCACCCAGACCAGCGATGCCAATAGCTGAAGGTGCTGACCAGCCTGCAGACACAAAAACACACAGAATAAAGCTCAAGCATGGATAATATTTATGGCTGAAGCCAGGATGGATTATTCACACTGCTGGTGCCAGTGTTTTCAGATGTGGTGAACTGCTCCTTTAATGTGAAAATCCAGAAAACCAACAAAAGAGCCTGAAGAAGAAGAGCAGGGGTGGTGGCACCACTCAGTAAGGCCCGTGTGACCCTCGGTGGGTTCTGGCACCACGGCAAACTCAAACATCTGCCACCGCCGGACCAGTTCACTGACATCAAACGCTTGACGTGTCAGATGACTACAGCACACTCCCAACACTGCAGGGAGGCCTGGTTTTTAACCGCAGGAGCCCAAAATGTCACAAGACAAAACAAAACAACAAAAGGATTATTGAGAGACTCAGGAAGATCAAAAACAGCAAAAACTGAACCAAATAAGAAGAAAAAACAGGACAACAGGCAAACAGCAGCAAATCACAAGAATTGCTTCGTAGACTGCGGCTAAATCCATGATTAAAAAACAGCTATTATTTCCTCCTCCAACATGACACCTCTGCTGTTGAACTCTCTTTACCTTACTAATAAAGAGTACAGACTTTCTAGAACACATAAAAAAAATGTGTACTCATCTTATACTTTGTGACAATCAAATAACAGAGGAATAATAATTCAGTCACTCAGATCAATCATGCAGATAAATTCCAGAAGCAACATGTTTCTACAAACATACAAAGACTTTACTTGGAAGGGTAACAAAAGTATACTACTGTCAAAATGCCATCTACAATTGATTACAATCTTTTTTTTTTGAAGTTCAGTTGCTTTGTACAACTGTTACATCACACAGACACATGCTAAGAGATAAGAGCATATAAATTCCAAGAATTCCACTACAGTTTAGCACAGAGTTCTTGGACTGTCCTCGTAGTACTGCACAGCAAGTAATTTTCCTCAGATATTTGGATTCGAAATGCCCCCAAAAGGTGCCAACAGTACAAACATAGACCAGGGTTTAATTGGACTCCAATTAGCTAACATGAAGCCTAGCAGACAGCTAGTAGCTACAGCCACTGTGCCACTATCAATCTTTCAAAGAACATAATGGCATAAAATGCGAACTTTAAGCCTTTATACAATTTAAACTGGTGATTTTATAATTCACAGCACTAAAATTGTATAAAGGGGGGAATTAGCTATAAAAACCAAATCTACTTTTTGAAGCAAGCTGTAAAAATGTTAAATTCTGTTGTAAAATGTCTTCAATTTCTCCAGACTTTTGGTGCTTATATCCTTCAGACAAATACAAGCTTACAAAACCATATTTATTTTGTGTAGAAAAACAAACTGTTATATCCACAAGTAAAAACAAACAATAGAGGACTCAGAATCGTGCTTTGCGGAACACCATGCTAGTACTGCTGATGCCTCAATAGCATTTAATTTTTTTTTCTGGAATAGCTTAATTTCTCAGGACTGGAGTTTGACGCTTGTGAGTGAATCATTTTATTTGTCAATGAGGCTGAAGTGCTGGTTGGAAGGAGCAAAACAATTGTGGCTTGATCGAGCACGGCTTTGTTCTATCTGACAGATGAAAAAAAGAAAGACAACATAAGTCTCCACATATTTTGGCATCTGGTGACTTACCTGAGCAGCCTTCTTAATTAAAGTTTATATTTTTTGAAACACACCGACAGTTGCCTGTGCAAAATTCCAAACCTTTACAGAGCATGGAAGGAGTGGTGATCTTACGTTTGTCAGGAAGCCTGGCGATTACTACTCCGCTGCCTCCTCTGGCTGTGATCATGAAGCCTGCCTTGATGACAGAGATGATGGCCAGACCCTCAGCCTTAGCTATTACGTGAGCTACAACAAAAATATGGTAGAGTACACACTTTTAGCTACACTACAGTAAAATACTTCACATTTTAAGATATATTAGAAAACCCAAGTATTTAAAGAGCACTGGACTAGCCCTCAGTATATAAAGCTGACAATATGACAGGTTGTTACCGGGGATGAGTTTGTCTGGCCCATTTCTGCTGGAGATCTCGGTGAAGTCTCTCAGGATCTTGGCAGCTTTCTTGGCCTCAGACTTCAGGTTGGATGGGATTGGGTTACTCACTGCAAACACCCAAATTACATGGCTCATTAAAGGCATCAGCAGCTCATTCAAAGCCTTCCTCAAAGCCTACCTTCCTCAACAGCTTGAAAAGTTATCATCCTGGCAACAAACCGAAGAGTAACATTCATCAATGAGCTCACTGTTCACTTTAATTGATCTTATCTTATCTCCATCTGCAGCAAACAAACTTCCCATTACGCTTTTACTGTGAGGCTCAAAAGCTCATTTATGCTGATAACTGGCACGTTATTTTAAGGGACATGTTTACTTATTAGAAAAAAAAACAACAATCATTTTGCTCACGGCTGAAACGAGCTGAAGAGGAACATTCAGTCCAGAACAAGAAGAAATAAGGACAGATATGAGCTTTTCTGTGACATAAAAGGAATTCCCTTTTTACGCAGCTTCCTGGCCAATAACTAATCCATTAGTGTAATGTCAGCAACACTTATGTGCATATCCAAATAAATTTCCATTAAGGAGGACTACCCAGTTAATGCACTGAATATTTTCTTGCCCCTACTTTCTATATTTGGATTTATTTACCTTAAAATAGAAAACAGACAAAACTTCTGTAACTGCAGTGGTAAAAGCAAATTTTGTTTTTTAGAAACTTTTGCGAATACAAACTAATTTTTTAGAACATAAATATTTGTGCAGTTAAACCCTCATTAATTTTTACATTTGTGTGTAACATTTATAAAATGTGATTTTCACAATATCAAAATTAAGTCTATTATTTAAATATATAAATTTTAAACTACTAAATTTGTTCACAGACAAAAAAAAGAGAACATATCTGAAATATAAAGAGATTTAAATAAAAACAATATTAATAATTGTTTCTAGTATTTAAAGAGATTTAAAACAAGTCTTAAAACTTATTACTCTTAAAACATTAAAGTCTAAAATATATTAAGTATGAAATAAAATATAATTAAAATATTAAATACATTAATAAAAAGTCAAAAATGTTTTGATTATCTCAGAGAAAACAAATATAACAAAATATCTGAAAATAGAATCTCTTTCTCATATATAGTATAAAACACACACACACACACACACACACACACACACACACACACACACACACA
>NW_005187645.1:544613-546781 GCF_000239375.1 Pundamilia nyererei | reverse complement strand
CTAATGATTTATCATAATATTAATTGATGGATGTCTAAACCTCTAGATGATAACACATATGACACATAAGTCTGCAGGTGCAGGACCTTTTCATTCTTTTCCAGAAAGAATTAAATGAATCATTCACACATATATATCATTATGATCGTGTTTTATTCTCTACCAAGTCATGGGGATTCTTTGAACTCTTATTTGAAAACAGCAGCTCAGTGTTCACATTTAAAAAATATATTTTTTAAAGTTAATACCAGAAAATGAATTTGTATTTCTGCTTTTGAAAACAGTAAGAGATTAATTTTCTTCCCATTTTCTCTGTATTTGATTTTTAAGATTAGATGACTCTTCTTCAGGTCACATGTGATAAGACTTTCCAGGAAATCTCTGCAGTGAGAGTCAGAGAGCTGTGACCAGTCTGCCGACATGCTAAAATGCACTCCTGCTGCAGCAGCAAATTCCTGACACATGACACAGCCTGAACAGCACATCCAAACGTGCCGCTGACCAACAACACGCCAACATGGCCAAGTGCTCCTGCAGCATCGCCTAGACTCCATCACAGCCTGCAGCACTGATGGAGAAAACACTGACTCCGAGAAACCACCCAATCCTCCATTCTGAACGTGAATCCAGTGGCTTCAGTTAGACTCCACAGGGCTAGCACTGAGGTGTTGTTAGTTATAGCCATCTTTCAGACAGAATCTACCTGTGTATGGAAGTTCTATTGCTCTTTTTAGACAATTCTAGTCAATCATGCAAGTTTAATTAGTGTCTAAGGAGGTTGAAACATTCCTTTATGTTCTAGTTGTTGGTCAGAAGTTCTGGTAATTAGACTGTGATCATCTACATAGAAGTTTGACTCATCTTTGGAGCGGTTATGCAGGATTTTAATTGTTTTTTTGGTTGGCTATGGGTGTTCCTTATGCCTGCAACAATGTTCCTTTGGACTTTAAGATGGTACAGTTTGTTAAAGAGATGTCTAAATAGGTCACTAGGGAGGGTTCCAAAGTCACTGCATGTCAACTGATGATCTGTGATTTCCCTGTGATTTGCTCATAAAAACGTTGAAGGGGTAATTTCAAGTCTTTTCAAGCCTTTCAATTGAGCTATTTTTTAAATAGCTATATCTAGAGAACTATTTAACCTATGTCATTCAAATTTTTAATCAAAATATTTATTACTATGACCTCAGGAATATGGCATTTTGAAAATGTAGCTGAAGTCCAACATAAAATTCTGAGACCTTGGATTAGTATATGGCTTACAGGAAGCTTAAATTCCACCATGTGTGTCATGAACTAGATCGTGTTATATATAAATTTATCATATTTTAATAGGTTCTGCATTACTTTTGATATACTTGACAAAAAAAAATAGCAAAACAACAGCTTTGTAATTAAGTTTAGTTTTGGTGTTATTTATAATGGTCATTGCAACATTTATCCACAAACCTATCTAGTGAGATAGGTATGTGGATTAGCTTGATTCATACAATGAGAGAGGCTACAGTTACCACAAGTGGGCGTAGGTATACAAGGAGCATGACATCACAACTGCTCACAACAACAAGGTAAATAGCTTAATGTGAACACGATGGTTTGATGTAGGATAGTAAAACACAGTTATGATGGTCAAGCTGGGAATGTTTCTTGGTTTGGTCAGTTCTCTGGCTGTTCTTGATGATGGAGTTCCTCTTAGTAGTTTCTAGTGGTTTATGGTTTTGATCCATGCTATAGTCATCAGACAGGATTAACTTGTCTTGGTTAGTTAGTCATTAATAAGAACAGTCAGATTTTTGGCAGAAGTCCTTTAGGTTTTAGTTATTTAGGAGCTGGGTTGTCTTTAAAGAGGTTTTAGATGTAAATGAGGAGCTTTTGCTAGAAATTAGCGCAGATTTCTTGCTTCTGTTACCTCCACAACGAAGTGCTGATTATTTTTCATAAGATTCTGGTCACATATGACTAGGTCCAATGGCAATAAACTAGTATAATTAATCTTATTAATTTCAGTCGTAACATAAACCCAGCAGCACAGAGAAGCAGTCACTCACAGCTGATTAACAGCTAACGATAGCCCATTAACACTAATTAGATGTCACAGATTCTCCACAACATGAGCAACCCTACCCAACCCAATCTAACCCTATGGCCAAGGCCAAAATAGGCAGCATG
>NW_005187645.1:532115-543343 GCF_000239375.1 Pundamilia nyererei | reverse complement strand
AGATATTCATATATACTGAATGAAGAATTTTTTGTATTTTGTTAGCAAAATGGAAAATAGGTGCAGGGTTTTATTGAGACATGTGCAGGAAAAAAATAATGCCATTTTTAGCCACTCTATTAATCATATTCACAAGAGCTCACAGCAGATAGCTCCACATGCTTTTTTGTGGAATGTTTACAGGAAATGCTCTACCTCACACAACCCCAAAGGAATTTGTGTATTTTTTTGCTTGTTAGGCAAATGTGTAAACCACTACACTATGGAGCGGCTACTTAAACGTGTTCAAACATACATGGAAGTAGTCATGGCATGCCTCTCCTCTTTGCCTTTTCTTTCTGTAGTTTCTCTCTTTCTTTCTCTCTCACTCTCACGTGGAATTGTGGCCGGTGTTTCCTTGCTGATGGGTGGATGATATGGCATGTTTCTGGCTAAGAGTTTTTTGTGGAAAAACACAAAATTATGTCTGTTAAGCTGTGTTATCATTGCTGTTTTTTTAATTGAAGAAATTATGTGTGTTTGTGGTAATCTGCAGTAACAAAGTGCCTAAAGATACATTTAAAATTGTAGGCGTCTTTAGGCATCTGTAAATCAACACTGGTTGATATCTTTAGTTAAGTGCCTGTTTTGCCTGAATGTCTTGTTGGTCACTGTTAACTGGTTCAACAAACAAACAAACAAACAAACAAACAAACAAACAAACAAACAAACAAACAAACAAACAAACAAACAGAAACAAATATTCCTCTGAAAGTGGTCAGGTACAAGGACTGGACTGAAAACAAGTGAAAAATCTGCCAATGTCCAAAGAAATATTTTAAAAGATCTTCAGAAAGTGTGGAGAACGACTGCTGAAGATCACTTTGAAAAACTATAAGAGTGCCTGGTTCATTGGAAGCAAAAGATAAAGAAAGAAGCAGTGGCTCAAGACTTTTGCCAAGTAGTCGCCTTGAGGTGACTGCTGTTGTGATTTGGCACTATATAAATAAAACTGAATTGAACTGAATGGAATAATATCCACCACTGATACTACTTGTAGTCTCGAACTGATTATAGTGGATGATTTGCTTCTGACTCTTAAGGCATTTTTACACTTAGTTGAATTTTTAAATTATATTATTATGTTTTTTAAAATTTTAAATAATGACATTTGAATGGGAAAAGTTTAAATTCTACAAATGTAGAAAACAAGATAAAGGTTTCCAGAGGCAGTGACTTCCTGACTGGAGATAAATATGCTTTTCTGGCATCTTTAGCTGGACTTAATGTTAGCTGCCAGCATCGCTGTGGCTGATATAACAAATCACACAGTTATATCACTCAGTAGTAGTAATGTTGTGTAACCTGTAAGTTCACGACTCCATCTACTGCTGAGAAAATGCAGCGCGTAAATATTTAGAGAAGGGAGCTTATTGAATTTAGACATAGCTGATCTTGAACCACCCAGTTTACCAAAAACTTGTTTTTGGACAGTTTCATACCTTATTTACCTGTATTTACCTGTATACCTTACCATACCTGTATTTTCATACATTTTAATGCATATTTTGTAGGAATCATTTAGACTTTTTAAACTATTTTATTGTAATATTTGCATTTTTTTTTTAGTATTTCCTAATACTTTATTCTGACATTTGATATGTTGCAATGATTCCATTAATATATTTCTTCTTCTTCTTTTTATTTTTTTATATTTATTTTTATTTTACATTTGCTGATGTTTAATTCTGACATTTTAGTATAAAAAAATGTAATATCAGTTTTGGACACTAATAGTTTGCTAATATTTTCTGGTATTTGTGAACAAACTCAAAACAGGTTTTGATAAAGTATTAATGAGGTTTTTTTTTCATTTGTGCATAATTTTATGATGGTTTAAGATGCTTGATGATTGAAAATGTTACCAATAATTCACTAAATTAAATATTCATTAACTTTTATCAATAATTTCCAATCAGGCTGACCTGTAAAACTGGCATGTTTACATTAATTAATGAACATTGTCCCTTTCAAATAAATGTAAACATGAACAAAATCATATATTCTAAAGTTTGCTTTAATCTAGCATTTTACTTAAAAAAATGTAAATTAAACATTCATCAATCTTCCTCTCTTTATCCAATTAAGTGTTGCAAAGAGACTGGATCCTATCCCAGCTACCACAGGCAGGAGACAGAGTATACCCTGGACAGGATGCCAGTCTGTGAGTGTGAATGGAAAGACAACCATTCACACCTATGGGCCACGACCAAATTAACCTAACCCACTAACTACATTTGGACTGTGGACAGAAGCCGGAGTACCTGGACATTAGATTTGGATGGAGGACGTTCTTGATGTGAAACAACAGTGACAAGCACTGGGCCACTGTACTGCCCCATAAAATTAAACAGAATGATCAATGAAATGCATAAAAAGATTTAAATAGCGAAACAAATCATTAATGCCCTTCCTTATCCATGTTTTCCTTTTTCTCAGCCTTGATCTCTCATTTCCTCTCATCCCACCATCTTTATCTTTTTCCACAATCGCTTCTCTTTAAATAGCCTGCTGGATAAACATCTGTCTGACTGCAGCCATTTGTCTTCCTAATGTGTTTCCACTCAGTGTGTATGCGTGAGGCCACCCAGTCTCTACAAGACAATTCAGGGCTCCCACTCCTCCAATCCTCTACAGGCCTCCTCAAAATCCTCAAAAATCATTTTTCAAGTCCTGCAGTCATGATCTGTCTTCTTTAAGACTTTCAGTTACTCTTCACGTCCACATAATTCAGTCTTTAAGTTCTCTTAGACATCTGCAGATCACCCTCACCCCCAACCTCCAGGTTCAGATCTCTTTCCAAATCATCCACAAATCATTCTCCCAGGCCTTCAATTCAAGGAATCCAAAATCCTTGTAAGTTCTTGAATCTATCTGATGTTATCCTATGGTAAAATGAGTCTTTAATCCTTAGTGGTCTTAAAAGTCAATAAAGCCTTCTCCAAGTTTCCCAGTTCTCAGTGATTGCTAGTTCTGGACCATTTTCCCACTCTTTCAGTTGTTTGTTCTCTATTCAGCCTCTTTTCTATCGTTAGTCCCCCAAAAGTCTCTTTCAAAGTTGTCTTTTACCCTTTGTGTCATTTCCAGTTTCCAAGCAATCCAATACCCAAGTAACGTAATGCCTTTTTTATATCTCCCTTCCAGTCATCTTAATCTTGTTAATTTACTATGAGTACACCTCTAAAGTCACAGATGAATTTTTGAGTTCTTCCCTGGGTCTTTTAGCCTTTTCAAGTCATCTTCTAGTCTTTGAGTTCTTCAGATGTTCCTTTCAGGCCTCTTCTCCCCATAAAAGGTTGAATTTACTTTAAAGTTGTTTTTCTCTAGTCCAACGTAATGCATAATCTTCAGAGTCCTCAGTTTCCACAGATATCCTCTAAGTTGCCAAATCCTCTAGTCTTCTAGTCCCTTCTAAGTCCTATTGTCCATTAATGGTCACCCTCCCAGTTCTGCACTCCCCTAATAGGAATCTTGTATTAAGCCTTGACATTTGTCTTGTCCTTATCAAGTCCTCTCACAAGTACTACAGTTTCATACCATCTCTTCTAGATTTAACATAGTCTATGCGGAAGTCGATTCAATTTTCTAAGCTTCTAAAATCCATCTTAAGTTCTAGAAATAGACAGAAATGTGTTGAACATTTCACCCAAAAACACCCTCAGTGGGCAAATCAGGACACAACTGCTTTTACATCTGTGACAATTAGTGACAGACTGTTAACGAACCTTCCTCACACGCACAGAAACCACAATGTTACCTAGTCATGCTGACCACGCCCCCGGGCTGTCAGTCAAACATCCCCTCCCAGGAATGTAAGATGCACAGTGTGTGTGTGTGTGCGCACACTCAAGTCTACAAACGCAACAACTACAAGAATGTGTTTATTTAAAGTATGTGAGTGTGTGTGTGAGTGTGCGTGTTTGTGTGTTGGGATGCAGACAGTAGCAGTGCAGTTCTGGCAGACGTTAAGGAGTAATCCATCACAGATTAGTCATTACCTGCTTCAGTTGTTAGTCACCTCATTTCACCGCTCCTGCTGTATAGCCTCTGTTGTTTTTACAACTATTTCAAATAACTACCCCAAAACAGCAACCATTTTATGTTTAACTGTTTATTCTAATACGTTTTTAAAGTGCTGTTTAGATTTTCACCACATACAATGGAGTTTTTTCAGTTTTTTACAGGTTAGATTAATCTTTAAAAGTTAAATTATACAATTTCTTCACTGATCCACACACATTGTAAAAATAGAAACAGGCTTTGGTACGTTCTGTGCATGTAATAACAGTAAAATACTGAAATTTAAATGAAACATAAACTTCTCAATTAAAACTTTAGAAATCTTGTTTTTGACAGGAACTGCCTCAGGTATTCTTGAGACTGATCCTTCAAGATTCCCCATCTTCTCGGAACTTGATTGTTGTTTAAATCTCACCAGTGTTGCTGTGTTCAGTTCAGGCCTGGGCTTTACGAGTTTTCTATTAGAGAGTTAAATTTCTTTGCTGCATGGATGATTTGGATCATTGTGTTGGTTAAATATAAACAAAGCATGACAAAGCGTGTAATAAACACACCGGTCCACTGTGTCCATTCCATGCTTTGCCTCTTCAAAATGTGAAATGTACACACATGCAGAAGTTGCAGTAACAGCAGAGATATTTTATTTTAAGCAAATATTAACAGATTTACATGTAAATACACATTAGCCGCCTAGCCTAATAATTTCTGACGAGTAAGGACCCTGGAATATTTTTGCTCACTGCTTTAAATATATTATCTCCTCCTGCTGGTAAGACAATTTCTCCATGCAGTAAAGCAATTTCTGCATGCATGTCCATTTCGCTTTTTGGAGAGGCAAAACACAAAGTGGACACGGTGGACCAACATGTCTATTACACTTTTTACTGTGATACTGGGTTGGAGCATCCAACCCGGCCGATTTATTTTAAAACTCATATTTCATATTTTGTCTGGATATTTCAGTCTTTAACTCATAATGAAGTTTTCTATTGCTGGTTTAGAAGATTTTTAACTAACTTTCCAACTCTTCCAGCAACAAATCTAATAAAATCCTTTTACATTATTTGTTCTTTCAAATTTCATCTACAGTCAACCTTCAGTCAAAAATAGACAACTGGGACAAGTGTAAGATCGATGACATAATATAAATAGGAAATCCACTGGATGGCAATTAGGTGCAAGGAGAGGCCTGTGTGCAATCATGTGGACTGTGGCAAGTCAGAATTTATTATGCTGATATCATGTGAAAGCAAACCAGTTTTCTTCCCAAACCTCTTGTGAACTCTGCCACACAGAGACACAGTCATCCGCAGATCAGCTGCCTCCATCTGAACAGATGGGAGCTGGTAAAAAGTATCAAAGAGAGAAATGAAGAGAGTTTACTCAAACTCAGAGCAACAAAGCAGCCCTCTCCAAGTCCACAAAAGCCATGGTTGGACAAACTCAAATATCCTCAAGAGGATAAAGAGTTGATCCAAAGATCTGTGAAAGGACAAAAAAAAAAAAAAAAAAAAAAATCAGATTGTTCTTCCTGAATCCAAGGTTTGACTAATGGACAGATTCTCCACTCTCAAACCTTGGAATAGACCTTCCTAGGGAGGCTGAGGAGTGATTCCTAGGAAGGAGTAATCCCTCTGTAACTACAGCTCACCATCCAGCTCTCCTTCTTCAAAACAGGAATCACCATTCAAATCTGCCAAGACTAATCTTTGTGTTGGTGCTGCCTTAAACTTCCTCACGATATTGCAAAGGAATATTAATCAAAACAGAGCTGCAACATCTGACTAACCGGAACTGTGGGTGACTATTTGCCTTAATGATGTCACTCCTAGTGACAGGCAAGTCATCTTCCTCATCCCCAGACTCTGCTTCATTTATGGAAGCCATGTCATTGAGGAGGTCCCCAAAGAATTCCTTCCACAGCCCAAATATATCCTCAGTTGAAGTGAGTAGCACCCCTGGCCCAGGCACTTATCCTTGGGCTTCTCTTCATTGCTGTTTGTCTGGCCCCTCACCCAAGACCAATTTGCCTTGTGACACCCTACAAGAGGAAAAAGCCCACGACAACACAGTTCCTGGGATTTTTGGGAAACATAAACCTTGCCAATGCAAAAACGCAGCATTTCAGAGAGGGATCCTTTAAACTTTGATGTTAATGTTTTTTGCCTTGTGAGACTCTACCAGTGGAAAGAGCCCATGACAACATAGCTCCTGGGGTATAAACAAAAAACCTGTAAACAAAAAATGTTCACATCAAATATTAATGAATAATAATGACCACGTGCTTTAATGTCTTTTTAATTTCATATTCTCTCTCCAAAATTTCACAAGTACCTTGGAGCTAAACCAAACAGTTAATCAACTTTTTACGCTTTTCTGTTTCATCATTTAAGTTTTTTTTTTTTTTTTTTTAGAAGAACAAGCTTCTAAACAGTTAATATCACCCTGTTTTCTTTGACGCTAAATAGGGGATTTACGGGGATTTTTTTGACTCGTTGGTCTGGCAAAACAAGATAATTAAATATGTTGATTTGGGTTTCACTGAATAATGGTGGCTATTTTCAACATGAGAAGAAATTCATTACACATTGGAAAAGTTTGGCTTTAAGGCATTGTGCCAGACAGGTTTTATAAAAGAGGCTAAACATTGTAAAAAGGTTTAAAATTTAAACCCAAAGTAGTTTCTTGTTTATTAAAAAGTAAAAACTGAAACAAAATACCTATTTTGGTAGATAACCTTCACATTCCATGTCTTGATAGGATGTTTCTAATTTTTCAGATATTGTGCTAATGCAAGAAAGCAGTCCCACATATTTTTTTAATATCCACATTGAAAGACATATCCTGGTCAAAATTGACTTGAAGATTCCTCACAGCGTTGCTGGAGTCAAAGGCAATGCTATCTAGAAGAAGTATCTGGTTTGAAGCCATGTTTCTAAAATTTTTAGGGCTGAATAAAATAACTTCAGTTTTATTTGAATTTAGAAGAAGGAAATTAGAGGTCATCCAGGTCTTTATGTCTTTAGGACAGTCCTCAAGTAATTGATGTGTCTAGTAAGGCTTCATTGACTGATAAATTGAGGTATCATCTGCATGCCTTTGCTTGACACTGCCTAAGGGAACCATGTATAATAAGCCTATTCAAATGGCGGCCCGCGGGCCACATGCAGCCCAGAAGCAACTGCGAGTGGCCCTGCCTGTGGTCCTGGCAGAAACACAGAGAAAACGCAAAAAAGTAATTGATTTTTTTTTTTTTTTAAATTCAAAATTCCTACAGCGTAGTGTAGACTGTGAATGCAACACTCCTAGTAGCCTAGCAATATTTAACCCACAATGCACCGTGATGTAAACATATTAAACTATTGTAAAGTGTAGAAGTAAATTTAAATCTAATTTGATATACAAAGAGGTGTTTACAAGGGTTATAGATCTAGTTATGTAGCTATTTGGTGGTTACGTGTTTTGATATTTACATGTTTACACATTTGAATGTTTACACATGCATGTTCAAAGCAGTAATAAGTATGTGTTATATCTACCTAGTTGTTTTCCCTGCACTGAGCTGAGTATAAGAGTAAGGAGGCTGCTAAAAAACATTATCCATCTCCATCTTGCTGTTCCTAATCATTCAGAGAGATTCCAAACCATCTAGTGAACCCTCACGTTACACCAGACCTTCCCAAAGTTTGGGGCCTGCCGAGCCATTGCAGGGGGGGCACGGTATGAAAAGGGGGGAAAAAACCCAAAACGCTTGGACACTGCTAGCACAGGGCACCTACAGAAACGCAAAGCAGGAGATGAAGCATCGCTGAATATGTTTCCAAACCAACTTCATTCCAAGCCAAAGACTAGAAAATATGGTGAAACATATCTTCCCTTTGGTTTCACCTGCACAAGCGCCAAGGTAGGTCTTCCCTGCAGAATTTGTTTTTCCTTCGTGGGGAGCACGCGTTGGGCTCTCCAAATCACGGACAAACAGTATCCCACATTCTTGATTTTTAGTTCACAAACACTTCTTGTATTGACTAACTCCTCCTGACATTTTGGAGATGTTAGCTCTTTATACAGTAAAGTTACAGTGGGATACAAATAACATCAGGCTAATCCTGCCACAATTTGTTCCCTGGGTTCAAATCCCGGACAAACAGTATCCCACAGTTGTTTATGTTTTTGAACCCATTTTGCACAGAGAGGCATTTTTTGAAAAATGTATTGATAGCAATGTTGAATATTATTACACAGGAAAAAAACAACTACACACCGTGACGCCTCTGCCGTTCTAAATGGAGGGACAGTAACTGCGTGTCTGTATGTAAGCGTGTAAAACCTGCAGATGGTAAGATTAACAGTAAACAATAACGTGGCGCACAGCGTGACGTCAAAAAAGGCACATACCTTTGACGTTGCGTGACAAACTCTGTATTCCTCGTCCACACGTAAACGCAAAAAATGGGTTTTAAAAAAAAATCTCTGTTTTCGGTGATTTGAAATGCCGTTTACGTGAAAGGCCCAAATGCATAGCTGCGTTTTCAAAAATACCCGTGTAGGTGTGGACGTAGCGTAAAAGAGTTAGTAGTGTATTTTATTACTACCTGTAATTTATTGCAGTTTACTTGTATTTGCTTAATTGTTTACTAAATGTTTGAGGTGTGAAATAAACCGCAATGGAGCAAAATATGGGTGTGTGTGGTTGGAGGATGTGTGCACAAACACATTTTTCTTGTAAAACAAAGGGGAGCCTAGCAAAAAAAGTTGGGGAACCACTGCGTTACACTATCTTCGTAATGTATGATGTGACAACAGCATGTCTTTCTCAGTCCAAAAGCGTAAAATTGATAATAAAAACGGTCGGTTTAACCCTGCCTGTACTGACAAATACTTTTTTCCGCCAAATCCAAATGCCAAACCTATGTGTTTAATTTGCAGTGAGTGTGTTGCGGTACTTATGAAGGCACCACAATGACAAACACCAGACTTCCTGCTCAAACTTTCCAGAGAAATCTCAGGAGAGGGCTGCAAAAGTACAGTTTAATTGCGAGTTTAGTAATCTCACAACCGGAGTTGTACTACCATGATGAGGGTCCTGAACAGCCCAAGAGAGAGCTGCAGCTTCCTTTCTTGTTTGCTGGATCTTGGCGAAGAAGAAAAAGCCTTTCATAGTGTGGTGGAGGTGTGGTCCCGGGCGCGGCTGCAGGAGAGGAGTGGTGCGGTGAGCTCAACGGGGTGGTGCTGGAGACGCAGGTGAGAACAGCTGATGGCGTTTTGGACTGATGATGGTTTCCTTCCCTTTTATAGTGAGACGTATAGTGAGACGGGAGAGGAGCGGGAGATCAGCTGAGACCGACAGCTGTTAGACTGTGGCCGGTCATAACACAGGACACTATAAATAAATGTGGCATCTGGAGACAAAGACCTGTGCGTGTGTGTCCCTGTGTGTAGTGCATTTCACCAGTGATGCCCAAACCCAGCCGGCGTGGGGATGTCTGACCCACAGGCTGCGCCGCCCGCCCAGCCTTTGCAGTTCCTGGCGCAGATGCTGGCGGAGGTGGCGAAGATGAGCCAAGACCAGGCAGCGGCCCAGCGAGCTCACCTGGCTAAGCTGCAGGAGCAGGCGGACTGGCAGACCCAGGTTCTGGAGCGGCTGGTTGGGGCCGCTGCTCTGCCGAAGCCTCCCCCGCTGTCGGTGGCGATGCCCCGGACGGGTGACGGGGACGACCCCCAGGTTTTCCTGGAGACTTTTCGTGCCACGGCGGAGGCCTGCCAGTGGCCGCAGGTGGAGTGGACTCCGCGTTTGCTTCCTCTGCTGTCGGGGGAGGCTCAGACGGCGGCCCTGAGTCTGCCGCCGACCTCGAGGGGCAGCTTCCAGGACGTGAGCCGGGCAGTGGTGGACAGGATGGGACTCACCCCTGAGGCTGGCCACGGAGGATCAGCCGTTTGCTTGGGCCTGGAAGCTGCACGACGCAGCGGTGCGGTGGCTGCAGCCGGGATCGTCAGAGGGAGAGAAGCTGCTGGTGGACAAGGTGGTGCTGGAGCAGTTCGTGGAAGGGTTGCCTGCGGAGACGGCGAGATGGGTCCGGTGCCACCTTCCCGCGAGTCTGGAGGTCGCGGTAACGTTGGCGGAGGACCACCTTGCCGCTAGAGCGGGGAGCCCGGGGATGGCGGCCAGAGACCGAGCAAACAAGCCCCAGTGCCGGCACCGAGGCGCCGGGTACCTGCGCCAGGGCAGGCAGAGCGGGCGCCGGCGCTGAGCCCCACTAATCCGTTTGCTTCGTTTGTGCCTTGCCAGGGATCAGAAATGAGTGGTGCCGCCCCTGAGCCACGGAGAGCAGCACAGACGCCGGGGCAGGAGTGCTGGAAGTGCAGGCAACCGGGACACCTGAGGAGAGACTGTCCTCTGATGGAAGTGGGGCAGGTGTTCCGCGTCGCCGGTGCCCCAGCACCCTCTCCCGGTCCAGGAGGGACGTACAGCATTCCGGTAAGGACTCGAGGGGGTATACGCCATGCTTTGGTGGACACGGGCTGTACGCAGACCCTCGTGCACCAAGGCTTGGTTCGCCCCGGGGCATTGCTGGAGGCAGAATGGGTGGAGGTGAAGTGTGTTCATGGTGATGTTCACAGGTATCCCATAGTGCCGCTGTTATTAAAGTATAAGGGCAAAACGCATAGAGTAACGGCTGCGGTTAGCCCGCGCCTGGCGCTTCCCCTAATTCTGGGCACGAATTGGCAGGGGTTTCATCACCTGTTAGGGCAGTATGCGGGGATGCAATCACGACCGTTAGTAGCGTGTAGTGTCTGGGATACGAAAAAACTCTGGAGCGAATAACGTCCCGATTTTATTGCCCGGGCATCCGAGCGGATGTGTGCCGCTGGTGCGCGTCCTGCCCGGACTGCCAACTTGTTAATCAGCCGGCCATATCAAAAGCGCCTTTGCGCCCGCTCCCACTCAGAGAGGTCCCGTTTGAGCGCATTGGTATGGACCTCATCGGGCCGTTTCATCGGAGTGCACGCGGCTACTGCTTTGTATTAGTCCTGGTGGATTATGCAACGCGGGACCCAGAAGCAGTCCCGCTGCGCAACATCTCTGCAAAGAGTGTGGCGCAGGCACTGTTTCAGGTCATCTCCTGAGTCGGAATCCCGAAAGAGATACTGACTGACCAGGGCACGTCGTT
>NW_005187645.1:525479-530388 GCF_000239375.1 Pundamilia nyererei | reverse complement strand
AGCCGCTGCTTCACACTCCTAACTTTTCCCTCCCTTTTGTTCTGCAGACTGACGCCTCGAACAGAGGGCTGGGGGCCGTTTTGTCCCAGCAGGTAAGGGCCGGCTGTCCCGTTCTTTACATCAGCCGGAAGCTGGCAGAGCGTGAAAGACGGTACAGCACTGTGGAGAAGGAGTGCTTGGCTATCTGGTGGGCGGTCGACTCCCTCCGCTATTACCTCCCGGGGCGCTCATTCACCCTCTGCTCGGACCACGCCCCGCTGCAGTGGCTCCACCGCATGAAGGATGCCAACGCCCGGTTCGGCCGGACGGCTTCCCGGCCTCAGTCGGGTGGTGGGGGTGTGTGGCGGAGGTGTGGTCCCGGGCGCGGCTGCAGGGGAGGAGTGGTGCGGTGAGCTCAACGGGGCGGTGCTGGAGACGCAGGTGAGAACAGCTGATGGCGTTTTGGACTGATGATGGTTTCCTTCCCTTTTATAGTGAGACGGGAGAGGAGCGGGAGATCAGCTGAGACCGACAGCTGTCAGACTGTGGCCGGTCATAACAAAGGACGCTATAAATAAATGTGGCATCTGGAGACAAAGACCTGTGCGTGTGTGTCCCTGTGTGTAGTGCATTTCACACACAGATTGTGAAACAGTGAAATACTGCATGCTGGTCATGGTGGATGCAGTGATAAGTGACGAAAAAATTTAAGTAAGAGTGACATCTGCTATTAATAACGTACCCCTGTCAGACAGTTTCAAATATTCGTAGAGTTGAAGTTCTGGCTTTAGACGAGTTTGAAATGCTGTTAGATGATCTGAAGAAAACTGATGTAATGTCTATAGCAGAAGATGGGTTCACAGACAGAACTGATAATGCACAGTTGTGCATATATGTCCATTTTTTGGATGGCAAATTGCTCGGCTTATTACCGTTAGAGGGACACACAGCTGGCGAAATAATGTTTTAGAAGATTTCAGCTTTTTTGAGGAAATGGTCTGGAAATGAAGTGTGTCTGTATACTTGTATACTCCATCCATGGCAGAAAAAGTGAGTGGCCAGCAAAATATTTATTTTAATTTGAAAGGGAATTATCAAAATGTTTTTTGTTATTATTTGAAATGTGCAAAAGCAAAAAGAAGGTTTGGTTATAGCTCCCTTTTTTTAAATGGACCTTTTGATGTGCATTTGTGAGAGGTCACCAGATTTGCAGGGGGAAAAAGAATAAAAACAATACTTGTTTTTCAATACAGTTGTGTGAGTTTGAAATTGATCATGATCTGGCCCAGATAAATTCCTCGGTTTGAAAATCTGGCCCAACTAAATTTTTAGTTGAGTAGCCATGATGTATAATATAATGCAAAATTGGTCCTAGGACAGAACCCTGTAGAACTCCATAAATAAACGTTGTATGTGAAGAGGAATCTCCATTTACATGAAGAAACTGGAGTTTCTTAGGTATATATGAATCAAACCCTTACAGGGCAAAGCTTTTAATTTCTATGGCATACTCTAATCATTTTTAACTTTCACTAATGCTCTGTTCTATGATGAGTTCTGAAACCTGACTGAAATTCTGCAAATGAAATACTTCTCTGCAGACGGTCAGTTAGCTATTTTACAACTACTCTTTAACCCTTTAGGACCTACCATAGAACCAAGGCCGCCAGAGCTTTATATTTTTACATGCTCTAGAGCCATTTTTGGGAGCATTTCAAGTTGCTATACATCAATACAACTGTTATAGCCCATATTTTATGTATACATTAAGTCCATAGTAACTACATAAATTGCAAAAAAGTGCAATAAACTACAAAAAATCTGGGTTTTTTTTGTTTGTTTGTTTTTTTACATATATTTCTACTTGGACAAATTTAAGAGGTTTATCCTTCAAAACTTTAAATACAAAAAAGTTGCAAAAAATAGTTTACAACAGGAAATTTATTTTGAGTGTCTTTATAGTTTTATTTTTGAGATACACCAATTTTTATATCCTGCAGGAAAAACGAAAAACAACCCTATGATGCAAATTTGCAAAGAAAACAGCAGGTGCATCAAAATAAACTATTTCCAGCAGTGCAATTCGAGTTCTAAGCATCCCAGAAACTATTCAGGAAAGCATAAAGTCAAACATGACTTATAAAAACACCAGTATACACTTTTAAGGCCTACAAGTAAAAAACTACATTTTCCGCGAAAATTACGTCACTTCGGTTTCGGGCAGGTAATGGCGGACATGCAATCGTGCTGATGTCTGTTTCAATGTAGGAAGTGTTATGAACAGCTGATCGGATCGGCAAAGCGTGTTTCTGGAATATTATGTTTTTGTTCCTGCAAGCACTTTTTATGCAGTTTTTGCAAAATTATATGTGGAAGGAAACCGTGACCTAGGACAAGCTGATGGCATAAAATGTAAGTACAACTCCTCCGGTTTCATATGCAAAAAAAATTTATTGCGCTAGCTTACGCGGTTCAGGTTCTACAGGGATTTAAAAATATTTACGCAAAACGGAGAATGCCCGCTCTGACCGGCTTTAAAGGGTTAAATAATTCTTGAGGTTTTGCTTCCAACGACTCCTGGGTTTCACTAGATGACTTGGGTTTTGAAATACAACCATGCTTCTGTGACCCATAAAGCTAACCTAGTTAGCAAGTAGTTTCTACCCATTTGGGAGCCTCAACTTCCAATTTGTCTAACCCCTGCAAAATCTCTTATTTACAGATGCTTGACTTTAAACGCACGTGTTCACTGAAAGAATTTGGAGAGGTTTTTTTCTTAGTATTATCTTAGTGCTTTTTTGGTTTTAGGAAATAAAGTTGAATTTGGGCCCAGAAATGGTTAATAATATCAGATTTAATAAGCAGACATATCAGTGAAGTATTTCTCACTAAATAACATTTGCATTGTATTTACAGTCATTAAAAACATAACTGTCACAAGCTTAGTAACTGTTTATTTGATCAAAACTCACATGTAAACAAATTGAAACAGAGTCAGCTTGGAAACAGAGGTCCATATGGTCTCTGAAGTCTTGGTATGTAACAGATTTGATTGTTGACCTTCGTACAAGCCTCAGTTAAGCAAAGCAAATGGAAAAACAGCTCAGTTCAAGCTCAGAACAAGATAATGGAAATGGTTGCCAAAACTGCAGTAGAGCTGGTCGAACTACAACCACACACACACACACACACACACATTTGACAGTTTGCCTAATTATTATAAAATTTCTTGAAGTAATATTTTGGGAACATCAAGCTAAAAGCAAACAGGCAGACAGACAGATCATTACCTTGTTAAAGGACTTGCGCCATTTCTATTATTACTCCAGCTGTGCGTTATTGAACAGTCAGGAGAAATTCCTGCAGCTGCAGACAGGTTTGTGTGAGTTTTTTTCTTTTTTGAACAGGATAAACAAAAGATTCAAATACCTGAAGTTTTAACAGTTTTTAAATATTCTATGGTTATTCAAAAGTTCAGTCACGCACGTGTTTATGAGTGGTTTGTTGGCACTAAAGTTGAAAATAAAGACGTGTGCGTGTTGTGTGAAAAGGTCAGAGACATTAGTCAGATTGGCTCAGAGACAAGAGAGGAAATATTCCCTTCAAACATGAAACTGTGCAGCAGCCAAAGTCAACAGTTCTGCTATGTTGTTCACCCTGTCAGAGACAAACGACTC
This sequence comes from Pundamilia nyererei, assembly GCF_000239375.1. NCBI lineage: Eukaryota > Metazoa > Chordata > Actinopteri > Cichliformes > Cichlidae > Pundamilia > Pundamilia nyererei. The sequence continues at coordinate 526,732 of NW_005187645.1, read as the reverse complement.
CTCCAATGGCAAGTCACACATTCACATCCAAGCTCACCAAGAGCATGATTTACCTCTGATCTACTGAACAAGACGACAGGACAAAGGATCCTTAAAGCCACTGGCTATAAAACACCCTGAAAGAGATTAAAAAATGATAACGAATGATAAAAATTACTTTCAAATTTAAATAGAGTTGCAGTAAGTAACCACAAACTGATATATAATGAACATATAATGATAAAACTTGTTGTACCTTCATAGGTACAATGGCTTTGTGACTGGGACGGTAACTTCTAAAGAACTGCTGTTATACACTTGACTCGGTACTTACTATATGTTGTTTACATTTGTTGTTTGTACCTTCTAGAGACCAATCTTGAAAAAGGATAGAAAGAAATACACTTAGTTGAGTCTTGGCTAACAAAATACTAAACTCAGCTTGCCCTAAGGCTTTACAGGGTTGATTAACAAAAACCAATGAACCACTTGCAATTTCCACACAAGCACCCACAAAACAACAACAAAACTAAAAGGAGTACTGTTGTCTACAATCATAGGAAGAGTAAGATGACAAAAATATCCTCAGCTCCAAATATAATTACATATTAATATAATGTGTCACTCAACATGCCTCTCCCATCAGAGCACTCATTAATTTCAGAGCACTACCAAAAGGAATTCCTTTGATGTCATTTTGATGAAACCCTGCAAAGAAATGACGCTTCTTCAGTGCGCAGTCCAGCACAAGCACGTCAGAATACTGTGCAAATCATTAAAAGCCCATTTTAATTGAAAATAATACAAAAGCAATATGTTGAATGTTTGGTTTTTGGAAAAAAAAAAAAGAAGGTTATTTTGAGTTTGATGCCAACAACACATTCCCAAAAAGACAAGAGTAGCTAAAAAACTGTATTATGGTATTATGGTTTGACCAATCAGAATCTGAGATTCTGTTTGGAAATGATGGTCACTGTATCTTCTGGGCTAAAGAATCTAGTTATCTAGTTTCTGGTTAACACACTGTTTAAACCCAGCATTGGTGGTGGTATAGGGTATTAGTATACATAGCACTGGTAACTTGAATATTGTAAAAGTACTACAGGGAGTGCAGAATTATTAGGCAAATGAGTATTTTGTCCACAACGTCCTTTCCTTTGGCAAAATGGGTCAAAAGAAGGACGTGACAGGCTCAGAAAAGTCAAAAATAGTGAGATATCTTGCAGAGGGATGCAGCAGTCTCAAAATTGCAAAGCTTCTGAAGCGTGATCATC
>NW_005187645.1:507941-513446 GCF_000239375.1 Pundamilia nyererei | reverse complement strand
AAAATCTTTTTTTTGGACTTTAACCTGTGCCTAAGTTTCCTTCGCTGCTCAGTCCATCACAGTACTGCAAATTGTTTTTCAGGGGCTCACGGTTGTTACATGTTCAAGTAACTGTACTATATTGACTTTATAAATTAAACAAAGGGGGAAAAAATATCCAGGCTTTTAGTTTTTAGTATGAGTCAGTTAGACAGGCTCTGTAGAACTTGTGGTTCTGTGTGGTCTATAGTACAAGTACAGGTCGTACAGGCTCCAAATAATATCTTGCTGGTTATACAGGTTCCACACGTTACAAAAGATTTTTTAATTCAAGTTTTACAGGTTCTGCTTGATTTTATTAGATGTAGATATTAAACTTAGCAGATTCTACTTATTCAAAACTATAACAATTTTTTGAAAAAAGTCTGAAAACGTCACATTTAACAGGTTCTACAGGCCCTTTCTGACACTGGGCTTTACAGGTATTATTGTAGGGTGCACCTACAGGCTTTACAGACTGGTTCTATCATAAAGGAGATCAATAAGCCAAGGGAGTCATTGGCTTATTTTCTCATAGACTTCTAAACAATAATAGTTGTTTAGAAGTCCAGAGTTGCTGCCCCCTGCTGACCATCTGAAATAATGCATCCGCTACTTCCGCATTAAAACTTATCCATTAGTGAAAAATATGCCTGTCAATGAATATTTTAATTTTGTTAAGACAAATTAATATTTTATTCAAAAGGAACATTTGATTCTGAAAATTAATCAACACTACCAGTAGCTCACTTTTTCCTGAGTGGTACAAATTGTTAAGCTTTTCCATTTGTTAGAACCAACACTGTTGGTGTGTTAACAAATCACCATGAGCTATTTGGCATCAGCTGATATAAAAGTCTCACTGCCTAAGGCACTGCTGCCATTGAAAGGAAAGAGCCATAAAGATTGGGCCTAATGAAATATTTGAATAGTGTGATATTAAGTATGATTTTTTGAATGAATAACTTAATAAATTTGATTGCTCAGGTAGAGTAGAAAAGTGCTAAATGAGTACCTGTTCATTTACCTTAAGTATCAGCATTGGAGACAAATGGTTTCCGTCTGGTCCCGTCACCATAAAGCCTTGCAATGATATCTGTCTTACTTTAATGTTCTACATGTACAATCAATACAAAGATACACTGGATCTCAATACTGGTCACTAAATTCTTGTTTAGATGATTCCCTAAGGTCTTATGCCTGACTACTTACATGGTTACCATAGATGATGGTTTCAAAGGACTGCTTTAAAACGTATTATCCTTTTTGATTCTAATTGGCCTCCGTCAGTTCTAACGTTTTACATAAAAGGACATAATTAAAAAATCTAGCCCTTGCTAAGTCTTCAAATTAGCTAAATAGAACCTCACTAACTGATCGTCAGCAAGTGTAACCAGTATGCAGGTCTGTGCTATAAGTTCTACTGTCTATACAGTAATGATTTCCAACTTGTAGTCACAACGCCATTAACATGTGGTTGTTTAATTGAAATCCATTTTTAAACAACTTCTTGTCATGTTTTCCTTGATTGTCTCTGTTTTTAATACTTTACTTTACTTTTGTCTTATCCATATTTACCAGTTCTATAGCTCTCAGGGCTCTGAAATATTACCATCTGATCAAAGTTCTCTTATTTTAAGGCTTCTTAACGATTTTTTAGGTTCTCTTGATTCCTCATATTCTACAGACTTCTGCTAGTCTCAGGGTCATTTTGTGTTAAACTCTGTCTGAACTTATCTCTGTAGTTATTTGGGTGCTAGATATAAGCCTAACAATGGTCACATTGTGTTGGGGCTGTTTATGTTCTTCTTCTGTGGTCTTGTGGTCTGCACTGAAATGGATGCTCACTGGAAGCTTGCCCGGTGCTTTGCACCCTTAGTGATTTCACATAATGCTGTTAATACTGCGTTTTAGTCTGTCTTCTTGAGTGCATCAACAAACAACAAACATTTTCTCTTTCTTTAGCCTTGGGAACGATCAGCTTCCCTGGTAGGTTTCTGTCATCAGACTTTAACCTCACGGTTCATCAATAACATCTATTCATTACTGCTTCTACCAGCTTTAAACTTTGACCTGTATATATTTCCTCTAACTGCTATTTCCTGCCTTTGGGGTTCAGATCGAAATGTAAGAAAAGGAGTATTGACAATTTAAACATTTATCATGAGGCATAGCTGCAAGAAATGAACGCTTTATTTCCTGATCAAATGAGATCTGACCTTCATCTAAGTCAACTATAGATCAAAATGTCATTAATGACAATAGTCCAGTATGCAAAAAGAAAGTGAAGCCCTTTTTAATTAGAAAGTTACTTCAAGGCAGGTGTTCAAGCAAAGGAAAATAAGATTAGAAGTGGAAGGCTGATGCTTTGCCATAGCTAAAGTTATACTTTGATCATAAAAACTTAATCTTACAGAAATCACATCATGAGCACAATCGTGACAGAGGTAAAGAAAAAACCCAGAAGTAACAAATTTTCCTGTTATTTAATTGCTTTTCTGTTAGTTGATTACTGTGGTGTAGTATGAATAGCCATAAAAGTTAAAAAATCTATGCAGTTGTCGGTCTTACCATTTGTCTGTTTATCTCTCTGAACAGCGAGGGCTCTTGGCCAGTTGAATCAGGAGACGAGCACATCTTTTATAGTCTGCAGAGAAGCAAAACAACACACTGTGTTTAACTGCTGCTTGAAAAAATCAATTTACTAAATTTCCAAAACCAAACACGACCTGCAGCTGCAGTGTCACGAGATGTTTAGCCTAGCTGAGTGAGAAGACTGGTAACAAGAGGAACTGTTAGCTAGAAGCCATCCGATCTGACTAATCCTGGGGATAGCAGTAATTGATCATACATCACCAAAATGTAACTATTAATAAAGTGAAAAACTTGTTCTACTTGGACTTGTCATGAACAAAAGTGTTTAAATACTCTGTGAGAAAACTGCTCTTTTAAAAATGAATGGTTTTTCACACATGACTAATTTCCTAATTGATTTAACTTAAATGTGAGTTTGTATGTGCTTGCTCAAACATTTTATTTATAGACATAATTATAAAGTAGTGACACCAAAAGTTTGGGTAGTAAATAAACTACTGTCTTGAAAGCAATCTACTATATTATATATTATTATACATAAATGTAGGACTATCAAGGTGTAACCTCTGATGTATTTAGTTGTATTTATTGTGTTTAGTTCAGTACAAAACTCTCCCCATACATCCTTTGATTGCCCTAGTAATGTATCTGCTTGTTAACCTTGAAAGTCTGCAACGAGAAGACATAAACCTTCCCTCTTGAACAAACCAGGTCAAAAACTCAATATTTTAGGCAACACAAAAAAATCTTCTATAACCTCTGTAACCAAGACAGTGCCCATAACTAAAGTATGGGCACCTTCTTGGTTGCACTGTTTGTATATTTCTAATTTCCAAAGTCACCACCATGAATTCACAATGACATCAACTTCAGATGTGAATGAGATAAGAAACTTGAACTTAGATAAACATTTTTTCTTCTCTGTCGTCTGACAAACATCCAGCCAATAAACCGACGGATTTACTGTGTAAACAGCCTCTGAACAAGTTTGAACCTCCACAGCTCCTGTAGTGCTCACCTTTAACATGCCTGCCACTGCCGCCACACAAATGCATACACACACAAACACATTCACATTTTTAGCTGTGTCTCTGTGAAAACCTTTGTTCAGATACTTTAATCCAAGGAGATTTCGGCTACTACAGCTCACTGGTTTAAACTTTATTGTAAAACAACAAAAAGTTCCAGGTAGGCATCAAATGAAAGTGGGAAAAGTGCACCTGTACAAATAAAGTATATGACTAATGATTCATCTAATGGTTCAGGGCAATAAGAAAAAGAGAATATTCTAATCAATGTGGGTATTAAATGAGAATTATTATGGATGTACGCTACATGTCTGAGTGTCCTCACAATTAATAAATCAGGCTCAATCACGAGCCTTAAATTTCACAGCGGTCCTCACAAACTTGCTTGGGCACACATATTTCTATCCACACATACACTCACTCTCTCCAAGAAAAACAAAAAGCTACATGCATGATTTAATATCATAAGAGCTGATGCTGTTCTGACATGATTACACTGATAACAGTGTAACACAGTGTGGTTGTGTGTTAAAACACGTCTTATCCTGTTTTTTCAATCTCAACAAACTCCTGCAGCAACACATCACTGTGACACACACACACTAACAAGAAGGAATCTAACCAGCAATCATTGGTATGACTCTCAAATCATTTGGTGCCTTTGTGTGGATGAATTCCTGTTTAAAGATGAGACGTTGTTTTTGCCTACATCACTACTCTACAGATCTTTTCTAGCGTTCAGACTGTTTTAGACTTCATGTTTAATGTTCTGTGGGCTGAGAATGCCTCATAAAAGCACGAGTCTTCATAAGGAGGAAAAACCAACATTTTGTGTGTGTGTGTGTGTGTGTGTGTGTGTGTTAAAAACAGGCGCTAAATTTCAAGAAACTTGGCAGAGAAGCAAAGCATGACCAAAGGAAGAATCTATTTTATTTTGCTACTGAATCATTTTCCTTTAACGTGGGGAATAAGGACGTTGACCTTGGTGGAGGATTTGCTCTTTCAATCCAATCCTACTTTTCTGCAACAGGAAATATGCTTTGAAGCAAAATATGACAGGATCCAGACATAACTTCTAAGATATTTCTTGAATTTATTTACATATTTGACATATTTTCCTTTTCCCCAAGTATTCAGTCCTGGACACTCATACATTCCTCAGTCTACTTCAGAAACCTGTTTGTTTTTTCTTTCTGTAAAATTTTGCCAGAGAAATGACAGGGTGAAATGAACAAATATTTTCTGTTACTATTGGTTAATTCTTGCCGGTTAAGCAGATTTTAAACCTACATACAAAAACATATGGAAATATTAACTTTCAAGAAGCTAGTGCAAGTAATTCCACTACTTCAGCTTTCATGTTTTTCAGGATAAGATAATTAAAAGACTCACAGGCTGGCTCTGTGCAGTCCCTGGTTTTGTGGTACAGTCGGTGGAACTGTTTTCGGCACTTTGGGCTGAAGTATAGAGGACCTGAGGAGAGAAAGAAAAGTGGTAAGTCAGGCATAAAAAGTCAACACAATGATGAGCTTTGTTTGTAGAAAGAGCTATGAGTCCTTTAAGAAAGGCAGTGTTGGTGGTCTTGCAACCACAACTAGTTCTGGCTGCAAATGAAAAATTTAGCAGCCAAGCATCCAATAAATTTTGAGCTACTAAAATTTGGACTTTATTTGATAAAGTACTGTAGCCCACAAACACTTTTCTGTTCAATGCTGTTTCAAAAACAAAAAAAGTTGGGAATCAGAATGCAATATTTTGTAAATAAAGAGAATACAGCGATCTGCAAATCAGAGAAAGCCTATATTTAAATGAGAAATCTTTTAAATCTCTCATTTAAATAAACACACAAATATATATATATATA